>NW_021822417.1:0-27802 GCF_901001165.1 Salmo trutta | reverse complement strand
CGTTGAGGTTTCTCCTCTCGTTGAGGTTTCTCCTCACGTTGAGTTTCTCCTCTCGTTGAGGTTTCTCCCCTTGAGTTTCTCCTCATGTTTCCTTCTCTCACGTTGAGGTTTCTCTCTCCGTTGAGTTTCTCCTCTCGTTGAGGTTTCTCCTCTCGTTGAGGGTTTCTCCTCACGTTGAGGTTTCTCCTCACGTTGAGGTTTCTCCTCCTCACGTTGAGGTTTCTCCTCCGTTGAGGTTTTCTCCTCACGTTGAGGTTTCTCCTCACGTTGAGGTTTCTCCCTCTCTCCTCACATTGTGGTTTCTCCTCACGTGAGGTTTCTCTCCTCACGTTGTGGTTTTCTCCTCACGTTGAGGTTTCTCCTCACGTTGAGGTTTCCTCCATTGTGTTTTCTCCTCACGTTGAGGGTTCTCCTCACGTTGTGGTTTCTCCTCACGTTGTGGTTTCTCCTCACGTTTCTCCCTCACGTTTCTCCTCACGTTGAGGTTTCTCCTCACGTTGAGGTTTCTCCTCACGTTTGAGGTTTCTCCTCTCGTTGAGGTTTCCTCCTCAGTTGTTGGTTTCTCCTCACGTTTGGTTTCTCATTTCTCCTCATGTTTCTCCTCTCGTTGAGGTTTCTCCTCACGTTGAGGTTTCTCCTCACGTTGAGGTTTCTCCTCTCGTTGAGGTTTCTCCTCACGTTGAGGTTTCTCCTCACGTTGAGTTTCTCCTCACGTTGAGGTTTCTCCTCACGTTGAGGTTTCTCCTCACGTTGAGGTTTCTCCTCACGTTGAGGTTTCTCCTCACGTTGAGGTTTCTCCTCATGTTTCTCCTCCTCTGTTGAGGTTTCTCCTCACGTTGAGGTTTCTCCCTCACGTTGAGTTTCTCCTCACGTTGAGGTTTCTCCTCACGTTGAGGTTTCTCCTCACGTTGAGGTTTTTCGTCTGAACTGATCTAATACCGACAGGAACACGTCGAATTGGAAGATTGTTGACGTAACCAAAGGCTTTTTTTTTGTCTACTTCAACCGTACAAAAACTCTCTGTGTTTCATCGAGGGGCAGATTGCCTTCACTACCAGACTCTTTATGGTTCGACTAGCTGGCCTAAATTAGTCAGGAGAAATATCTCATTTCTACCAGCCTCCTTTTTTATTTTATCTTGGAACGTTTGTTGTCAATTTGTAATAGTTTGTATATTTCTTCTATCCTCTCTCATCCTCCTCTCTTCCCTCGCTCTCTCCTCTCTCTCTCTCTCTCTCTCTCTCTCTCCTCTCTCCCCCTTCATCTTCCCCTCCCTCATCTTCCCTCTCTCACTCTCTCTCCCCTCTCTCCCTCATCTTCCCTCTCTGTCTCTCTCTCTCTCTCCTCATATTCTCTCACTCTCTCCCTCTTTCCCTCATATTCTCTCTCCTCTTCATCTTCCCCCTCTCATCTTCTCTCTCTCTCTCCTCCTCATATTCTCTCTCTCCCCTCATCTTCCCTCTCTCTCTCTCTCTCTCTCTCCCCCTCATCTCTCCACTCTCTCTCTCTCTCCCTCATCTTCCCCCCCTCTCTCTCTCTCTCCTCTCTCTCTCCCCTCATCTCCCTCTCTCTCTCTCTCTCTCTCCTCTCTGTCTCTAGGGCTGGTGTATTCTTCCTGTCCTGTTCAGAAGGAGAGCAGATCAGTTTTCTATTTGACTGTATAGTCAGAGGCATCTCTCCTAGTAGAACACCTAGTGGCCTCAGACCTAACCTACCAGGTATATATACACACACACCACACACACACACCACACACACAAACCCACACACACACACACACACACACACACACACACACACACCCACACACACCACACACACACACACACACACACACACACACACCCACACCACAGATACTCAGTGTTTCCCCTATCATTATAGAAGCCAGGCAGGACCCCGTTGTTTATCAGTCCTCGGTAAAGTCAGGCTCTCCCTCACGTATTTTCCTACCAAAGGATGTGACTTGTTCTCTAAGGTTTACTGGTGTTTTAGTGTGTGTGTGTCCATCTGTGTGTGTGTTGTGTGTGGGTATTTGTGTGTGTGTGTGTCGAGCGCCAGCATGGAGGTGGCGTCACATGCTCAAAGCCCTTTGGGGTCTGTGTGTGTGTGTGGTGTGTGTGTGTGTGTGTGTGTGTGTGTGTGTGTGTGTGTGTGTGTGTGTGTGTGTGTGTTGTGTGTGTTGGTGTGTGTGTGTGTGTGTGTGTGCTCACAGCCATTTCTGAGAAGGCCTCACATGTTGAGACAGGGTTTAGTGACTGTAGAGGGAAGAATAAACTGCATATGGGCACGTCACACCACACACACACACGGCACCATGAAGACAAACAAAAACATTTAGTGCTTAAACCTTTTGTGAATGGATAAGCTGGTCCCAAACCCCCCAACACAGACAGGAAGTACAGCATGACCAGACCAGAGACAGTGGTTGGGATTCATTTTCTTGTGAAAGTTTACTAAAACAGGTGTTCTTTCCCCGACAAAATAACTTTCCAGTACAGGGTAACGTCCAACTCTGAAACACCAGCGTAAACAAAACAAAATAAACATTCAACTAAGGCAGTGGCCCAAAAGAGACGTGGCCAAAAAGAGACAGCAAAACAACAAACGGCTAAACCTGTCTTTAGACTGTCATCTCCATAGTTACAGGAGGAACACTTCTCTCTATCTAAACCTGTCTTTAGACTGTCGTCTCCATAGTTACAGGAGGAACACTTCTCTCTGTCTTTAGACTGTCATCTCCATAGTTACAGGAGGAACACTTCTCTCTGTCTTTAGACTGTCATCTCCATAGTTACAGGAGGAACACTTCTCTCTGTCTTTAGACTGTCATCTCCATAGTTACAGGAGGAACACTTCTCTCTGTCTTTAGACTGTCATCTCCATAGTTACAGGAGGAACACTTCTCTCTACCTAAACCTGTCTTTAGACTGTCATCTCCATAGTTACAGGAGGAACACTTCTCTCTGTCTTTAGACTGTCATCTCCATAGTTACAGGAGAACACTTCTCTCTGTCTTTAGACTGTCATCTCCATAGTTACAGGAGGAACACTTCTCTATCTAAACCTGTCTTTAGACTGTCATCTCCATAGTTACAGGAAACACTTCTCTCTATCTAAACCTGTCTTTAGACTGTCATCTACACATAACAGTTACAGGAAGAACACTTCTCTCTACCTAAACCTGTCTTTAGACTGTCATCTACACATAACAGTTACAGGAGGAACACTTCTCTCTACCTAAACCTGTCTTTAGACTGTCATCTCCATAGTTACAGGAGGAACACTTCTCTCTATCTAAACCTGTCTTTAGACTGTCATCTCCATAGTTACAGGAAGAACACTTCTCTCTATCTAAACCTGTCTTTAGACTGTCATCTACACATAACAGTTACAGGAAGAACACTTCTCTCTACCTAAACCTGTCTTTTGACTGTCATCTACACATAACAGTTACAGGAAGAACACTTCTCTCTATCTAAACCTGTCTTTAGACTGTCATCTACACATAACAGTTACAGGAGGAACACTTCTCTCTACCTAAACCTGTCTTTAGACTGTCATCTCCATAGTTACAGGAGGAACACTTCTCTCTATCTAAACCTGTCTTTAGACTGTCATCTCCATAGTTACAGGAAGAACACTTCTCTCTATCTAAACCTGTCTTTAGACTGTCATCTACACATAACAGTTACAGGAGGAACACTTCTCTCTACCTAAACCTGTCTTTTGACTGTCATCTACACATAACAGTTACAGGAAGAACACTTCTCTCTATCTAACCTGTCTTTAGACTGTCATCTCCATAGTTACAGGATGATCACTTCTCTCTATCTAAACCTGTCTTTAGACTGTCATCTCCATAGTTACAGGAGGAACACTTCTCTCTGTCTTTAGACTGTCATCTCCATAGTTACAGGAGGAACACTTCTCTCTACCTAAAGCTTGTCTTGGTTAACAGAGAGACAAGGTGCCCCAGTAAACAAAGCTTTCTCTGAGATAAGAAAATCTGACATCTTCCCAGGTCCTCGTCTCTACTCCCAAATCCCCCCCCCCCCAGCTGCTCTCCTATATAGAGGAAGACACAAAGCCAATTAGTGGACTGGGCTGTGTACTAATTGGCTTTCCACTGAGTACCTCTCCCCTGAGGAGGATGTTGTCATGTCGTCTGGTCACTGAACCCTCACACTTTATAAAGAAACACACATCCTTAGAGACGAGGTGCCGACCAGTAGACAGATCACTCAGAGAAACACACACATCCTTAGAGACGGGTGCCGACCAGTAGACAGATCACTCAGAGAAACACACAGCACCTTAGAGACGAGGTGCCGACCAGTAGACAGATCACTCAGAGAAACACACACATCCTTAGAGACGAGGTGCCCGACCAGTAGACAGATCACTCAGAGAAACACACACATCCTTAGAGACGAGGTGCCGACCAGTAGACAGATCACTCAGAGAAACACACACATCCTTAGAGACGAGGTGCCGACCAGTAGACAGATCACTAAGGTAGAATAAATAACAGTAAATTAAGCCTATAGGACTTCCTGTTTCTTTGTTAACCGCTCAACACAGAATGCCCATTCCCTCAAATCGTTTAGAGAAAATATCTTTCTATTTTAATCAGCTTTGTACAATTGTATTCTTCATTCTGTAATATAAAATAATGCCAATGGAATTCTAAGCAAATCTGGTCTGTTAAATGAACTAGTGTAGTCCACAGCCATATGGCCTAGCCACATCAGGACCTGCTAAATGAACTAGTGTAGTCCACAGCCATATGGCCTAGCCACATCAGGACCTGCTAAATGAACTAGTGTAGTCCACAGCCATATGGCCTAGTCAGATCAGGACCTGCTAAATGAACTAGTGTAGTCCACATATGGCCTAGCCAGATCAGGACCTGCTAAATGAACTAGTGTAGTCCACAGCCATATGGCCTAGCCAGATCAGGACCTGCTAAATGAACTAGTGTAGTCCACAGCCATATGGCCTAGCCAGATCAGGACCTGCTAAATGAACTAGTGTAGTCCACAGCCATATGGCCTAGTCAGATCAGGACCTGCTAAATTAACTAGTGTAGTCCACAGCCAGATCAGGACCTGCTAAATGAACTAGTGTAGTCCACAGCCATATGGCCTAGTCAGATCAGGACCTGCTAAATTAACTAGTGTAGTCCACAGCCATATGGCCTAGCCAGATCAGGACCTGCTAAATTAACTAGTGTAGTCCACAGCCATATGGCCTAGCCAGATCAGGACCTGCTAAATGAACTAGTGTAGTCCACAGCCATATGGCCTAGCCAGATCAGGACCTGCTAAATGAACTAGTGTCGCCCCACAGCCATATGGCCTAGCCAGATCAGGACCTGCTAAATGAACTAGTGTAGTCCACAGCCATATGGCCTAGCCAGATCAGGACCTGCTAATGAACTAGTGTAGTCCACAGCCATATGGCCTAGCCAGATCAGGACCTGCTAAATGAACTAGTGTAGCCCCACAGCCATATGGCCTAGCCAGATCAGGACCTGCTAAATGAACTAGTGTAGTCCACAGCCATATGGCCTAGCCAGATCAGGACCTGCTAAATGAACTAGTGTAGTCCACAGCCATATGGCCTAGCCAGATCAGGACCTGCTAAATGAACTAGTGTAGTCCACAGCCACATGGCCTAGCCACATCAGGACCTAACATGAGGACAACTCTGAGTATGTTATTATGTTCTTCTGAAATAGACTAAATCTTCTTCATATCATGTTTCTTTAGACCTGTCTAAATAAATAATGGATTTATTGTGGAGGTGTAGGTAGACTATATTACATGGATTTATTGTGATGGTGTAGGTAGACTATATTACATGGATTTATTGTGAAGGTGTAGATAGACTATATTACATGGATGTATTGTGGAGGTATAGGATATATTACATGGATTTATTGTGAAGGTGGAGGCTATATACATGGATTTATTGTGATGGTATAGACTATATTACATGGATTTATTGTGATGGTGTAGACTATATTACATGGATTTATTGTGATGGTGTAGTAGACTATATTACATGGATTTATTGTGATGGTGTAGGCTATATTACATGGATTTATTGTGATGGTGTAGACTATATTACATGGATTTATTGTGATGGTGTATACTATATTACATGGATTTATTGTGGAGGTGTAGGCTATATTACATGGATTTATTGTGGAGGTGTAGATAGGCTATATTACATGGATTTATTGTGAAGGTGGAGGCTATATTACATGGATTTATTGTGGAGGTGGAGGCTATATTACATGGATGTATTGTGGAGGTGGAGGCTATATTACATGGATTTATTGTGAAGGTGGAGGCTATATTACATGGATTTATTGTGAAGGTTAGATAGACTATATTACATGGATTTATTGTGAAGGTGTAGATAGACTATATTACATGGATGTATTGTGAAGGTGGAGGCTATATTACATGGATGTATTGTGAAGGTGGAGGCTATATTACATGGATGTATTGTGAAGGTGGAGGCTATATTACATGGATGTATTGTGGAGGTGTAGACTATATTAAATGGATGTATTAGACCTATTAAATGTAGATGTTCCAAAGGTCTGCATCAGTGGCTTGTAGTCTGTGTGGAAGACAGGAGATGCTAAATGTCTTCATGTTAATCAACGGTCAGTTACCATGAGACCGACCAGTTATTGTTTTACAATCACCGGCTGACGAAACATCATTACTGCCACAGTCCTAGACCCAGTGGCAGAATAAACCTGTGTGTTGAGATAAGTGCGTGTTTGCTCTATAACCTGTTAGTCATATGCCTTGACACCGTGATATGGCTATAAGCCGAAAGGCCGAGACATTAAGACACAGTGGCAGAATAAATTCAACCACACCTTTGTTTCATCACTAAACCGGGAGAGCAACATCTGTCCGGTTAAATCCACCACAGCATATTGTATGTAACAGACAGTTACATGACCTACAGCATGGTCAAGCAAGTTCATGTTTCTGACATTTTTCTGACTACTAACAACTATTGATTTAGAACCACAGAGAGTTACAGCAAGTCACAAAGAAAACAGGATCTGCCTCCACTATTCCAGCACCATTTACACTTCAACACTTCAACATCATCAAATCACCTCTGTTTAGTCTAATACAGTGACAACCTAAAGATACCAAGAACTATTTAGTCCAATCAACGTGAGCTAATTATGATGTGGCTGTCCGTGGTACTGATTTCTCTGTGTGTTTAGTGCACGTCTCATACATGTAGAAAAACCATGTTGACTGACCCTACTTGTAGGAAACACTAATGCCATCCTCTCTGTCATGTTGACCAAACAGTCTATAACTCTGTTGTCCTAAACTACATGTCTAAAATGCTCGCTAGCCTAACTTCCATCATGGGCAACGTTAGCTAGTTAACATTAGCCTTCTACATCTAGCTACATGTTGAACTTCCCATCCCTCAGGCCAGGAGCACAACAATGTATGAATTAATGGTTGGATCAGAATCGCCATTATAATCATTAGCCAGTATGGAGAATTAATAAAACCACAAGTCCAAATCCCATCTCCATCCATGGCTAATTTAGGAAAGGGACAATTTACACTAGCTATCCACCACAAGACAACAACACAATGAGATAAAACAATTCAAGTTGTTCTGTCCATGACATATGATCTCAATGTGATCTGATAGGAGTGAAGCCAAATCCAAGCTGGCTTCCCTTGACACTTTTTTTTATAGGTACACCAGGACCAATCACAGTTGAATTCACTCCGTTTAGCTCAACCCTGATTGGCTATTATTTTATACTTTTTTTTAAATCAAGGGATGCCCAAATGCTAGCTGACTTCCCTTGCATTCAATGCAACATTGTCATACTCTTTATGACCACACCGCATCAGATAGATGGCCTACACATAGAGAGACAGAGGGGCGCTGTTTCGCTCACTCGGATGTTTTGTCCTGTGAAATACATTACGCCTCTTGCGAATTGAAGGAACATGATGACGAAAGATAAATAATTGTTCTCGTTAAATTTTTGGGAGGAAGCCTGGCTTCCCTTGGCATCCATGATGGCACACCACTGCCTATAGTGGATTAGCTTTGACCAAAGCCCTACTACTTCATAAAGTAGTGCACTATATAGGGAATATGGTGCCATAGGGCTCTGGTCTAAAGTAGTGTACTATATAGGGAATAGGGTGCCATAGGGCTCTGGTCTAAGGTAGTGTACTATATAGGGAATAGGGTGCCATAGGGCTCTGGTCTAAAGTAGTGCACTATATAGGGAATAGGGTGCCATAGGGCTCTGGTCTAAAGTAGTGCACTATATAGGGAATAGGGTGCCATAGTGCTCTAGTCTAAAGTAGTGTACTATATAGGGAATAGGGTGCCATAGGGTTCTGGTCTAAAAGTAGTGTACTATATAGGGAATAGGGTGCCATAGGGCTCTGGTCTAAAGTAGTGTACTATATAGGGAATAGGGTGCCATAGGGCTCTGGTCTAAAGTAGTGTACTATATAGGGAATAGGGTGCCATAGGGCTCTGGTCTAAAGTAGTGCACTATATAGGGAATAGGGTGCCATAGGGCTCTGGTCCTAAAGTAGTGCACTATATAGGGAATAGGGTGCCATAGTGCTCTAGTCTAAAAGTAGTGTACTTATATAGGGAATGGGTTGCCATAGGGCTCTGGTCTAAAGTAGTGCACTATCTAGGGAATAGGGTGCCATAGGGCTCTGGTCTAAAGTAGTGCACTAATATAGGGAATAGGGTGCCATAGGGCTCTGGTCTAAAGTAGTGCACTACATATAGGGAATAGGGTGCCATAGGGCTCTGGATCTAAAGTAGTGCACTACATATAGGGAATAGGGTGCCATAGGGCTCTGATCTAAAGTAGTGCACTACTATAGGGAATAGGGTGCCATAGGGCTTCTGTTCTAAGTGTGCACTACATATAGGAATATGGTGCCATAGGCTCTGGTCTAAAGTAGTGCACTACATATAGGGAATAGGGTGCCATAGGGCTCGGTCTAAAGTAGTGCACTACATATAGGGATAGGGTGCCAGACCCCTCACTTCATTTGCAGGCAGCTCTAGTTCAGCAAATGGAGAGAGATTATCAGTGCGGTTGAGATTGCAAGCCTTCAGATAGGATGAGAATTAGCTCTGATTTAGACGTACCTTTTTTCTATTTGTATTAAATGTTTTATTTTAGTATTATTTTTATGATTATCATAATTCATGTGTTTATTATTGTTGTTATTATTATATTTTTTGTATATATATATATTTTTTAAGCATCTGATACCACTACCATTAATAGCTGTCCATGGAACGATTGATGGCCTCATCTCCCCACCTCTCAAGGGAAGCTTGTGTGTCTGCACATTTTACAGGGAGGTGTATAGCTGTGTGTGTGTGTGTGTGTGTGTGTGTGGTGTGTGTGTGTGTGTGTATGTGTGTGTGTGTGTGTGTTGTGTGTGTGTGTGTGTGTGTGTGTGTGTGTGGTGTGTGTGTGTGTGGTGTGTGTGTGTGTGCGCGTACGCTTGTGTGTATCTGCACATTTACAGGGAGGTGTATAGAGGAGTGTGTGTGTGTGTGTGAGAGAGAGTGTGTTTTGTGTATTCATGTCTGTGTGGTGTGTGAGAGGAGTGTGTTTTGTGTATTCATGTCTGTGTGTGTGAGAGTGAGTGTGTTTGTGTATTCATGTCTGTGTGTGTGTGTGTGAGAGAGGTGTGTTTGTGTGTTCATGTCTGTGTATACAGAGTGTGTTTGTGTATTCATGTCTGTGTTACAGAGTGTGTTTGTGTATTCATGTCGTGTATACAGAGTGTGTTTGTGTATTCATGTCTGTGTATACAGAGTGTGTTTGTGTGTTCATTGTCTGTGTATACAGAGTGTGTTTGTGTATTCATGTCTGTGTATACAGAGTGTGTTTGTGTGTTCATGTCTGTGTATACAGAGTGTGTTTGTGTGTTCAGTCTGTGTATACAGAAGTGTGTTGTGTGTTCTGTCTGTGTATACAGAGTGGGTTTGTGTGTTCATGTCTGTGTATACAGAGTGTGTTTGTGTGTTCATGTCTGTGTATACAGAGTGTGTTGCTGTGTTCATGTCTGTGTATACAGAGTGTGTTTGTGTGTTCATGTCTGTGTAACAGAGTGTGTTTACATATCTGCTTCTGTCAGGTCTGAGAAGCTTGGGTGCTGCAGCCTGTTTTAAACCTGAGACATCAGTGCTTTAAAAGTGCTATAATTAGCCTAGCAGAGTTAAGCGTGAGCCAGAAGTTAGCCAGCACTAGCTGGTCGACACCCCATTCAGCATAGTGACTAAACCTGCTGTAGGGGCTTAGCGGTAGCATTAGCCATTAGCTAGCCGTCATGCTAGATACTTGACACCCCCTCCAGCCCCTCTTGCATTCTCACACACACATACATACAGGACAATAGGTCACACACACACACACACACACACACACACACACACACACACACACACACACACACACACACACACACTTACACATAAACACCCAGGCACACAGACACAGACACACACACACACACACTCTTACACATAAACAAACACACACCACACAACACCACACACTCTCTCTTACTCATAACAAACACACACAACCTTACACACATACACACACACACACACCACACCACACAAACAGCTGTCATGTACATCTTGTAAATGTCCCAGCCTTTGCAGGGTTTTTCACACAGACACACAACCTCCCCTCCCTGTGAAGGTGTGTGATTGGCAGGGTTTTTCACTGAATCGTTGGCAGAGAGAGGATAGTGAGTGTAACTGTATCCAGGGGAAACATACATTTGCAGCAGGCGCCGCAGTTTGACGTCACAGATAGGAAGACTTAGTTTAAAGAGGGTAGAAGACAGGAGAGGATTGGAGGATAGAGGAGGGAAGGAGAGGGGAGGGAGGGGAGAGTAGGTGGGAGAGGAGAGGGTGGAGGGAGGGAGAGGAGGTAGGAGAGGAGAGGGTGGAGGGAGGGGAGAGTAGGTGGGAGGTGGGAGTGGAGAGGGTGGAGGGAGGATAGAGGAGGGAAGGAGAGGGGAGAGTAGGGAGGGGAGAGTAGGTGGGAGAGGAGAGGGTGGAGGGAGGGAGAGTAGGTAGGAGAGGAGGGGAGAGTAGGTGGGATGTGGGAGTGGAGAGGGTGGAGGGAGGAGGGAGAGTAGGTAGGAGAGGGAGAGTAGGTGGGAGAGGGATGGAGAGTAGGTGGGAGAGGGGAGGGAGTGTAGGTTGAGGGGGGAGGGAGGTAGGGGGGAGGGAGGGAGGGAGAGTAGGGAAGAGAGGGAGAGTAGGTGGGAGGGGGATGGAGAGTAGGTGGGAGAGGGGAGGGAGTGTAGGTTGAGGGGGGAGGGAGGGAGGGGGGAGGGAGGGAGAGTAGGGAAGAGAGGGGGGAGGGGGAGTAGGTAGGAGCGGAGAGGGGAGGGAGGGGAGGAGAGGATCGGGGGAAAAGAGGAGGGAACGAAGGGAGGAGAAGAGATAGGGACACAATGCCAACTTAAAGGGTAGGAAGCTGGAGTTAAATCTGCCCCTCCCCCTCACTTTGGTAGTTAACTCAGCCTGCCTCCCCCTCACTTTGGTAGTTAACTCAGCCTGCCTCCCACTCACTTTGGTAGTTAACTCAGCCTGCCTCCCCTCACTTTGGTAGTTAACTCAGCCTGCCTCCCCCTCACTTTGGTAGTTAACTCAGCCTGCCTCCCACTCACTTTGGTAGTTAACTCAGCCTGCCTCCCACTCACTTTGGTAGTTAACTCAGCCTGCCTCCCACTCACTTTGGTAGTTAACTCAGCCTGCCTCCCCTCACTTTGGTAGTTAACTCAGCCTGCCTCCCCTCACTTTGGTAGTTAACTCAGCCTGCCTCCCACTCACTTTGGTAGTTAACTCAGCCTGCCTCCCACTCACTTTGGTAGTTAACTCAGCCTGCCTCCCACTCACTTTGGTAGTTAACTCAGCCTGCCTCCCCTCACTTTGGTAGTTAACTCAGCCTGCCTCCCCTCACTTTGGTAGTTAACTCAGCCTGCCTCCCCTCACTTTGGTAGTTAACTCAGCCTGCCTCCCCTCACTTTGGTAGTTAACTCAGCCTGCCTCCCCTCACTTTGGTAGTTAACTCAGCCTGCCTCCTCCTCACTTTGGTAGTTAACTCAGCCTGCCTCCTCCTCACTTTGGTAGTTAACTCAGCCTGTACTCTTTTAAACGTTTAACCATCCGATGGGCCCCAACTATCAATCTGTAAGTCTCTGCTCTCTCTTTGCTTTTAATCTGCGGTTATGTTTTAGTTGTTGTGTTCTAGCTGGTCTCCAGTAGCTGGGCTTTAGCTTGTCAACCGTAACCGTGGTAGTTAGCTAGGCTGGCTAGGCTAATAGTTATTTGGCTAAATAGCTATTAGCTGGCTGGCTAGCTTGCAGACTAAGATAACTGCATATAGCTAACATTCTTTGATAACTGGTTAGATGGCATTATGTATTTCCTAAACTTTGGTTTACTTTATTGTAGCTGTAAACTAGCAGTTAATCTGGTTTCTGTTGCAACGATATGGTTTCATTGGAAGTTATACATTTGAAGTTATTTCTGTTGGAGTTTACATTATAATAAAAATAGGCTGGCTTGCCGGTCCTCCATTTTACATCCGGGACAAACTTTTTCCTTCATGACTAATTCCCTAATTCTGATGGGTTTTATGTAATAACTCCCAACATAGAAAGGTGAGGGGTAACTTTGCATTGAGCCTTTTGATGTTTATACTAATGCATATACATTTACATGTGGTTATGTTTATGCTACCTACCTTTAAGAGAGAGTTGAGAGATCCGTCTGATCCTTTCTTTCAGTAGTACTGTGTTCGTTATAGAGACCGTGGTTTCAGTACCTGTGTCGTTGTAGAGACCGTGTTTCAGTACCTGTGTTCATTATACAGACAGCAGATAAAGCTGTGGATATATTACTCTGTTCCCTGTGTGTGTGTGTGTGTGTGTGTGTGTGTGTTGTGTGTGTTGTGTTGTGTGTGTGTGTGTCATAGATCCCAGTGCTAGCCGGTCCTCCTCAGAGGAGAGGATCAACCATGAACATCGGATCTAGAGAGAAGACTCAGTATGCTGTCTCACAGCAGTAGACAGAGCAGTACAGGTAATCAATCAATACCTCAATCCACCAATCAATAATCCCAGTTTTCAGTCATCGCCTGACTGTATTTGAAACATCAATAACCGCGTAGTTAGTAGTTCACCGTTTTTATTAATCAATCATCAATTCACTTAAATCTTAAATCATTTGACCTTTACTCAATTGACCTTTGATCAATCAATCAGTCAGCTAATCAATAATATCTTCCCCAGCCTCTCCACCTCCAGTTACAGCACCTCTGTTGCCGGGGACGACCCCGCAGCAGTATCTCTTCCTCCTCCTCCAGCCAATCAGACGCCAGCTACGGAAGCCACTTCCCTTTATGGCCAGAGCCAAAACGCCCCACTTCCTCAACCGAGACCCTGTCGGCCCCTCCCACTGCGAGGTCCTCGACCAATCTAGACGAGGATCTCTATAATGCTGTCATGAACCGCCCCCCTTTCAAACCGCCTTCCCACTCTCGCAGTCTCCACGACAGCGGGCGCCAAAGCTCATTGGACAGCGGGATAGGCATCGCCACGGCCAGCAGCCAATCGTCTTACTCTGGGAGCTTCTCTTCCTGTACGGGCAGCCTGGACACAGCCAGTCAAGGAGGAGGGGAGGAGTTTGGGTCTGTCCTTAGTCTACCTCCCCCTCTTCTCTCTCTACCTCCTCCCTCTCTTCCTCCCCATCCTCCCTCTCTACCTCCTCCACCTCCTCCTCTGTCCTTAAGGACCCCTGAGCCCGGCCTCTCTCCCCCCCTACTCCCTGCTCCTGCCCCCCGTCTTGCTCCTCCTCCTCCAGGACTAGTGGTTATAGCTCTGGCGCCACCCGGTGGCAGAGTGAGGAGTACCAGGCACCCAGCCTTCTCAGACTACAGTACGACAGCCCCAGGAACCTCCTGCACACCCTGGCCTTCAGGGATCCTCCACCCCAGGGAGGAGCACCCGAACTGGGCAGGGACAGGTGGCTCGGTGGGGATGGAGGTCAAGGACAGATCCAGGGGAATGGATGTCCTTACCTTCCCTCCACCCCCACTGAGGCCTCTCTCCAGCGGGTAGTCACCCCAAGGCAGGCCCCTGTAGAAAGGTCCCTGTCCTGGAGCAGTGAGAGAGCGCCCCCTGTGGACAGTGGTGATCGGTGCAGCATCATGTCTGCTAGGCTCACACCCAGACCTCTGCTGTTACCTGGCTGTCCAGTGTGTGGAGGAACACAGGTAATACAACTCTGGACAACTAATAGTTATCACAGTACTAATAGATTCCTAGGCTTCATTTGGCTCAATGTCTGACTGTTAATTTATTCTGTGTTTTATATAATTCTTAGTTACAATGACGGCCTAGGAACAGTAGGTTAACTGCCTTGTTCAGGGGCAGAACGACAGATTTTTACCTTGTCAGCTTGGGGTGACAGCGTAGCCTAGTGGTTAGAGCGTTGGGCTAGTAACACCTAGCACCTGAACAAGGCAGTTACTGTTCCTAGGCCGTCATTGTAAATAAGAATTTGTTCTTAACTGACTTGCCTATTTTAAATAAAATAGGGCATTTGATTGAGCAACCTTTCAGCCGTGTGCGCGTGTCCATCTTATTGGTTATCACAATCACTGTTTCCCATACAGCCAGTCCATGCAAACGCCTGCTATCCCTGTCATCACAATCCCACACCAAGCCGTCTGCTTATTTGGCTCATTCCAGTGCCTGTACTACCACAGTACCAGCCCCAGCACTCAAATAACACTAATACATTGTTGGCAGTCCACATACATACACTGTTACTCCCAAGTAATATGTTGTTTAACTAGCGTAGCACAGTGTTATGATGTTTAACTAGCGTAGCACAGTGTTATGATGTTTAACTAGCGTAGCACAGTGTTATGATGTTTAACTAGCGTAGCACAGGTTATGATGTTTAACTAGCGTAGCACAGTGTTATGATGTTTAACTAGCGTAGCACAGCGTTATGATGTTTAACTAGCGTAGCACAGTGTTATGATGTTTAACTAGCGTAGCACAGTGTTATGATGTTTAACTAGCGTAGCACAGTGTTATGTTGTTTAACTAGCGTAGCACAGTGTTATGATGTTTAACTAGCGTAGTGTTATGATGTTTAACTAGCGTAGCACAGTGTTATGATGTTTAACTAGCGTAGCACAGTGTGATGTTGTTTAACTAGCGTAGCACAGTGTTATGTTGTTTAACTAGCGTAGCACAGTGTTATGATTTTTAACTAGCGTAGAACAGTGTTATGATGTTTAACTAGCGTAGCACAGTGTTATGATGTTTAACTAGCGTAGCACAGTGTTATGTTGTTTAACTAGCGTAGCACAGTGTTATGATGTTTAACTAGCGTAGCGTTATGTTGTATAACTGGCGTAGCACAGCGTTATGATGTTTAACTAGCGTAGCGTAGCGTTATGTTGTTTAACTAGCGTAGCGTAGCGTTATGTTGTTTAACTAGCGTAGCACAGTGTTGTGATGTTGTCACAGAAGGCTGTTTTTAAAACATTCCATTAAATTCCTGTCAGGGATACCTCACAGAGCCACTGTCTGCATACAAACAACCCCTTAAAGGGGCAATCTGGGATTGAACATTTAAATGAACATTTAAATGAATGATTATATATATATATTCTGACCACTTTATTGCCAATGTGGGATATTTTGAATCCCAGATTCCCCCTTTAAAAATCACTCAGACAGAATGAAGAGATCCAATGTTCCTGTCAATTAAATGCAACAAGTTGTTACCAGACAAGACAGCCATTATCAACCTGAACTTTCTGCAGATACTGCCATTTGGATTCAATTAGGTCCGTGCCTGAAAGAGATGAGAGATAATGGAGAGAGGGAGGATAGATAGAGGAGGAGGGAGAAAGAGTAGAAGAAGGAGGGAGAGAAAAGGAGACAGGGAGAAAAGGAGACGGAGGGAGAGAAAAGAAGAGAGTGTGAAAAGGGAGTGGGAGAAAAAGAGAGACGGAGAAAAGGAGAGAAAGAGGGAGGAAAGGAGTCGGGAGAGAGAGGGAGAAAGGGAGACAGAGAGTGAAAGGGAGACAGAGGGAGAAAGGGAGACAGAGGGAGAAAGGGAGACAGAGAGTGAAAGGGAGACAGAGGGAGAAAGGGAGACAGAGAGTGAAAGGGAGACAGGGGGGAGGGAAAAGGAGGACAGGGTGGAGGGAGAAAGGAGACAGAGGGAGAAAAGGAAAACCAGAGGGAGAAAAGGAGACAGGGGGGAGAAAAGGAGACAGGGGGAGGGAGAAAAGGAAGGACAGAGGGAGAAAAGGAGACAGGTGGGAGAAAAGGAGACAGGGGGAGGGAGAAAAGGGACACAGAGGGAGAAAAAGGAGGACAGAGGGAGAGGAGAAAAGGAGGACAGAGGGAGAAAAGGAGACAGAGGGAGAAAAGGAGCAGGGAGAGAGACAGAGAGTCTTAGCTAACACCTGGAGGTTAACGGCCAGAATTGAAAACAATTAAAACATGTTGTTGTTCTGATCAAAACCCCCCTGACTACACCGGCCACACCCTCCCCACATGTGAGCTTGGTGTAGTCAGTATGTTAGTAGTTATCTGTATGGATCAGTTGGTAGAGTATAGAGCTTGCAACACCAGGGTTGTGGGTTCGATTCCCGGGGCCAGCCATAGGTAAAATATACGCAGCAGGACTGTAAATTGCTTTGAATAAAATCTGCTGCTAAGTGGAATATATTATTATGTTTTTGAAAGGTCCTCTTTCGTCTCTGCTGTGAGCGGAAGTGTGAAATAATCACCCACCATTTTTAACCATTTTAACCATTTTAACCATTTTAACCATCATTATTGTTCCAACAACAACAACATCTTAACATTTATCTCCTTGCTGTTTCTTTTCACATCTTGAACCCTTCCCCAATGCGCCTCAGACCAACAATGACAGTGTCCCAAATGCCACCTCGTTCCCTGTATAGTACCTATTGTCCTGGTTGGAGGTAGTGCACTTTATAGGGAATAGGGTTCTGTTTGGAACGCAGAACACAGTGTGTTTCTCTCCTCCGTCTGCTGAGCACTGAGAACCCAATCAGATTAGCAGCCATCACACTCACGGTGTGTGTGGGTAATCAACGACAACTTGTCAAACTCAGTGTGTTTGTCAATAGAAAACAACTGATTAAAAGAAAAGCAATGCCGTTGGGGTTTTAATAACCAAATCAGACAATCACCTGAAGAAAACGTCTCCTTAAAACAGAGAAGAGGAGAGTGGGAGGCGTGTATTATAGTATAATCTGGTGTAGTATAATGTATTATAGTATAATCTGGTGTAGTATAATGTATTATAGTATAATCTGGTGTAGTATAATGTATTGTAGTATAATGTGTTGTAGTATAATGTATTGTAGTATAATGTGCTGTCCTATAATGTATTGTAGTATCATGTGTTATAATATATTGTAGTATAATGTGCTGTAATATAATGTATTGTAGTATAATATATTGTAGTATAATGTGCTGTAGTTTTATGTGCTGTAATATAATGTATAATGTAGTATAATGTATAATGTAGTATAATGTATTGTAGTATAATGTATTGTATGTTAATGGGCTGTAGTATAATGTTGTAGTATAATGTATTGTAGTATAAAATATTGTAGTATAATGTATTGTAGTATAATTTTTTCTCTTTCTGTTCCATTTTAGACAAACAGCCCTTCACATTCAAGACTCTCCTCAACACCAGGTCTGTCTGTCTGTCCTGTCTGTCTGTCTGTGTCTGTCTGTCTGTCTGTCTGTCTGTCTGTCTGTCTGTCTGTCTGCCTGCCTGCCTGCCTGCCTGCCTGCCTGCCTGCCTGCCTGCCTGCCTGTCTGTCTGTCTGTCTGTCTGTCTTTCTCCCTCTGGCTGTCTGTCTTTCTCCCTCTGTCTGTCTGGCTGTCTGGCTGTCTTTCTCCCTCTGGCTGTCTGTCTTTCTCCCTCTGTCTGTCTTTCTCCCTCTGTCTGTCTGTCTGTCTGTCTGTCTGTCTGTCTGTCTGTCTGTCTGTCTGTCTGTCTGTCTGTCTGCCTGCCTGCCTGCCTGCCTGCCTGCCTGCCTGCCTGCCTGTCTGTCTGTCTGTCTTTCTCCCTCTGGCTGTCTGTCTTTCTCCCTCTGTCTGTCTGGCTGTCTGTCTGTCTGTCTTTCTCCCTCTGGCTGTCTGGCTGTCTGTCTGTCTGGCTGTCTTTCTCCCTCTGGCTGTCTGTCTTTCTCCCTCTGTTGTCTGTCTGTCTGTCTGTCTGTCTGTCTGTCTGTCTGTCTGTCTGTCTGTCTGTCTGTCTATTTACACCATTATTGTCATGGTAACATCACAACAGGACTAAATGGTCTGTATATATTCATTAACCAGTCTAATGGTAACATGGTAACAGGACTAAATGGTCTGTATATATTCATTAACCAGTCTAATGGTAACATGGTAACAGGACTAAATGGTCTGTATATATTCATTAACCAGTCTAATAGTAACATGGTAACAGGACTAAATGGTCTGTATATATTCATTAACCAGTCCAATGGTAACATGGTAACAGGACTAAATGGTCTGTATATATTCATTAACCAGTCTAATGGTAACATGGTAACAGGACTAAATGGTCTGTATATATTCATTAACCAGTCTAATGGTAACATGGTAACAGGACTAAATGGTCTGTATATATTCATTAACCAGTCCAATGGTAACATGGTAACAGGACTAAATGGTCTGTATATATTCATTAACCAGTCTAATGGTAACATGGTAACAGGACTAAATGGTCTGTATATTCATTAACCAGTCTAATGGTAACATGGTAACAGGACTAAATGGTCTGTATATATTCATTAACCAGTCTAATGGTAACATGGTAACAGGACTAAATGGTCTGTATATATTCATTAACCAGTCTAATGGTAACATCGTAACAGGACTAAATGGTCTGTATATATTCATTAACCAGTCTAATGGTAACATGGTAACAGGACTAAATGGTCTGTATATATTCATTAACCAGTCTAATGGTAACATGGTAACAGGACTAAATGGTCTGTATATATCATTAACCAGTCTAATGGTAACATGGTAACAGGACTAAATGGTCTGTATATTCATTAACATCATAACAGGACTAAATGGTCTGTATATATTCATGAACCTGTTGGTGTTAACGTTCAATACCGTCCTACGTTTCTCAGATCCACCCCCAGTGTAGAGAGGTAGGGAGGGGTGAGGCGGGCCTTCCTCACCCTCTACAACCACCCTATTCCCCCCCACCTCCCCCCGGCACCATGACGCCAAGCAGACAGACCTCAGTCTCTGGTGGTGAGAGCAATGCATCCTGGTTGTGTTGTTTTATATTGCTTAGTAACATCACATGATCTACTTTGCTTTAAACGGTTTGTCTTTTTAAAACCTTTTCATGTGGACATATCCTTCAGTGTGGGTTTGAAAATACGGCTGTTGATAATCGTAGGTTACAAATCCCGCTACATCCATTCATCAAGCTTTATTTAAATGTGCATTTGACACTGCAGGACACTTTACATGTTGTCCTGCTCACATCATTATATTCTGTTACTACGGTCCTGCTTCCCCTGACTGTCTGTCTGACTGACTGTCTGTCTGTCGTTCTCCCAGGGAGTGTCTGTCTGTCTGTCTGACTCTCTGTCGTTCTCCCAGGGAGTGTCTGTCTGACTGACTGTCTGTCTGTCTGTCTGTCTGACTCTGTCGTTCTCCCAGGGAGTGTCTGTCTGTCTGTCTGACTCTCTGTCGTTCTCCCAAAGAGTGTCTGTCTGTCTGACTGACTCTGCCATTCTCCCAGGGAGTGTCTGTCTGTCTGTCTGACTGACTCTGCCCTCTCCCAAAGAGTGTCTGTCTGTCTGTCTGACTCTCTGTCATTCTCCCAGGGAGTGTCTGTCTGACTGACTGTCTGTCTGTCTGTCTGACTCTCTGCCATTCTCCCAGGGGGTGTCTGTCTGTCTGTCTGTCTGTCTGACTGACTCTGTCATTCTCCCAGGGAGATTCTTTAAGTTTCCTCCGGATGCTTCCACCATGATGACGTCAGTCCTGGACAGGCGTCACCGTCACCAGACCGACCTCAGTGTGAACTACGTCAACATCCCCGTTAGCCCTGCGGCTAAAGCTAACAGAGCTGGCAGAGAGCTGCTCTACATGGAGCTGGATCTCCAGCCGGAGCCCTACGGTGGGCCAGTTTCCACCAACACCACTGCAGCGAGGGGTAACCCTTTGCAGCTGTGCAGACCCAGTAAGAACACCAACCCCTCTCAGATGGCCATTTTAGATAGATGTTTACGGCTCTTCATGTTGGCTCAAGTGTTTTGCTGGCTGGTTTGGCTGGCTGACTGCTTTGGCTGGCAGGTTTGGCTGGCTGACTGCTTTGGCTGGCAGGTTGGTTGGCTGACTGCTTTGGCTGGCAGGTTTGGCTGGCTGGCAGGTTGGCTGGCTGACTGGCTGGCAGGTTGGTTGGTTGGTTGGTTGGTTGGCTGGCAGGTTGGCTGGCTGGCAGGTTTGGCTGGCAGGTTTGGTTGGCTGGCAGGTTTGGCTGGCAGGTTGGCTGGCTGGCAGGTTTGGCTGGCTGGCTGGCTGGCAGATTGGCTGGCAGGTTTGGCTGGCAGGTTTGGTTGGCTGGCAGGTTGGCTGGCAGGCTTGGCTGGCAGGCTTGGCTGGCCTGCTGTCACTTAGCTCAAGTCTTGCTCTCAATCTCTATCTAGCATCCCAAATGGCACCCTATTTCCCAAGTAGTGCCCTACTTTAGACCAGAGCCCTATGGGTCCTTTAACACTAGACAGGGAATAGGGTGCCGTTGGGATGTTTCTTAGCTGTGTAAAGGGCCTTTTCTCATCCCATTTCCTTCGTACGTCCAATACGTTTGACTTGTGTGCCAAGAAGACTATGAGGCTTCAACTCTTCTGTGTAGTTTGGAGGAAAATTAATTATAGACTTAGACAGGATTAGTTATGGGAGACACACACACACACACACACACACACACACACACACACACACACCACACACACACACACCCACACACACACACACACACACACAGAGTCAATGGGTCACCATGGAACAGAGTGTAATTGGTAGAAAATCACTCATTAAGTCGTCGTGCTGAAAACAGGAATTTATTTAACCGATCGGCACGCTGCACACAATCCTCTGCTTTATCAAATACAAATGGGTTACGTCTCAAATGACATCATATTCCCTATATAGTACACTGCTTTAGACCAGGGCCCACCATGGTGCTCTGATCAACAGTAGTGTACTATATAGGGAACAGGGCTCTATTTGGGATACTTCCAATGACGATATATTGTTGTGCGTTGTTTTCCCAGTAGAATGATGCAGACTGCTATTATAGCAACCCTCTTCCTGAGATCTACTGTCCTGTAGGTTTTCAGTCCAACCCTCTTCCTGGAGATCTACCGTCCTGTAGGTTTTCAGTCCAACCCTCTTCCTGGAGATCTACCGTCCTGTAGGTTTTCAGTCCAACCCTCTTCCTGGAGATCTACCGTCCTGTAGGTTTTCAGTCCAACCCTCTTCCTGGAGATCTACCGTCCTGTAGGTTTTCAGTCCAACCCTCTTCCTGGAGATCTACCGTCCTGTAGGTTTTCAGTCCAACCCTCTTCCTGGAGATCTACCGTCCTGTAGGTTTTCAGTCCAACCCTCTTCCTGGAGATCTACTGTCCTGTAGGTTTTCAGTCCAACCCTCTTCCTGGAGATCTACTGTCCTGTAGGTTTTCAGTCCAACCCTCTTCCTGGAGATCTACTGTCCTGTAGGTTTTCAGTCCAACCCTCTTCCTGGTGATCTACCGTCCTGTAGGTTTTCAGTCCAACCCTCTTCCTGGAGATCTACCGTCCTGTAGGTTTTCAGTCCAACCCTCTTCCTGGAGATCTACCGTCCTGTAGGTTTTCAGTCCAACCCTCTTCCTGGAGATCTACTGTCCTGTAGGATTTCAGTCCAACCCTCTCCAGGAAGAGGGTTGGCCAGCCCTGACCTAGTTATTGTGATGACGTCTGCGTCCTAAATGGCAGCCTATTCCCTTTATAGTGCCATGTTTTAGGACCAATATCCATAGGGCTTCTGAATCTCCTGAAAGAGCCACAAGATGGAGCTGTAATGTTTCCTTACTATCAAATCCTACTTTCTGTGATCAATTTCAAACTGAACTGAATGAATTCATAATGATTAACTATAATGATGCAGTCGATGGCGCCCCGCGTGGGACGACATTAAAGGTTTTACTAAAACAATGTAACAGCATTTACATCTGGGCTGAACAAATCACCAGTAAAGAAGATATCAGAATTGGAAAAGTTGTTTAACGACGTTGGAGAGTTTTCAACAAACACTTTTTTTTCAGACCAAAGTCAAGACAGAGGTAAATCTATTGATGAGACAGAGCAGAGTTGGCCATCGATGGAGTTGGACTCAACCCTTACATCCACGGAGTTAAAATAAATTGGTCAGTTTAAACTAGAGATCTGTTTTTTGTGCATGGGCTGCGTCTCAATCCACCCCATCCTCCCATGTCTGTCTTCTGCATATGGAGTCCCTTTGGAAACCCAACTACCTAAACATCCAATGATGTGATTTATAAATAAATGATCTGGGCTCCTGAAGGACTGATCTCTATAATATATAAACAACTCTTGGAAAGCTCATATTCTGAGCTAGACATTAAAAACGTATGGTCCACAGATCTAAGTTAATCTGAACAACCCTTTAACTGGAACAGAATATGGAAAGATATGACCTTTGCATCCCGTAATCCAAAACATAGACTAATACATTTTAACTTTGTTCACAGACCGTACTTAACACCAATGAACATGATGGAGCTGGACAGAGACATGTTGAGCTGGGGGGATGAGGAGCAGGACAGAGACAAGCTGAGCTGGGGGGATGGAGCTGGACAGAGACATGTTGAGCTGGGGGGATGGAGCTGGACGGAGACATGTTGAGCTGGGGGGATGGAGCTGGACAGAGACATGTTGAGCTGGGGGATGGAGCTGGACAGAGACATGTTGAGCTTGGGGGGATGGAGCTGGACAGAGACATGTTGAGCTGGGGGGATGGAGCTGGACAGAGACATGCTGAGCTGGGGGGATGGAGCTGGACAGAGACATGTTGAGCTGGGGGGAGGGAGCTGGACAGAGACATGTTGAGCTGGGGGGATGGATGGAGCTGTACAGAGACATGTTGAGCTGGGGGGATGGAGCTGGACAGAGACATGTTGAGGGGGGGATGGAGGGACTGGACAGAGACATGCTGAGCTGGGGGGATGGAGCTGGACAGAGACATGTTGAGCGGGGGGATGGAGCTGGACAGAGACATGTTGAGCTGGGGGGATGGAGCTGGACAGAGACATGTTGAGCTGGGGGGATGGAGCTGGACAGAGACATGTTGAGCTGGGGGGATGGAGCTGGACAGAGACATGTTGAGCTGGGGGGATGGAGCTGTACAGAGACATGTTGAGCTGGGGGGATGGAGCTGGACAGAGACATGCTGAGCTGGGGGGATGAGCTGGACAGAGACATGTTGAGCTGGGGGGATGGAGCTGGACAGAGACATGTTGAGCTGGGGGGATGGAGCTGGACGGAGACATGTTGAGCTGGGGGATGGAGCTGGACGGAGACATGTTGAGCTGGGGGGATGGAGCTGGACGGAGACATGTTGAGCTGGGGGGATGGAGCTGGACGGAGACATGTTGAGCTGGGGGGATGGAGCTGGACGGAGACATGTTGAGCTGGGGGGATGGAGCTGGAGAGACATGTTGAGCTGGAGGGGGGGGGATGGAGCTGGACAGAGACATGTTGAGCTGGGGGGATGGAGCTGGACAGAGACATGTTGAGCTGGGGGGATGGAGCTGGACAGAGACATGTTGAGCTGGGGGGATGGAGCTGGACAGAGACATGTTGAGCTGGGGGGATGGAGCTGGACAGAGACATGTTGAGCTGGGGGGATGGAGCTGGACAGAGACATGTTGAGCTGGGGGGATGGAGCTGGACAGAGACATGTTGAGCTGGGGGGATGGAGCTGGACAGAGACATGTTGAGCTGGGGGGATGGAGCTGGGACAGAGACATGTTGAGCTGGGGGGATGGAGCTGGACAGAGACATGTTGAGCTGGGGGGATGGAGCTGGACAGAGACATGTTGAGCTGGGGGGATGGAGCTGGACAGAGACATGTTGAGCGGGGGATGGAGCTGGACAGAGACATGTTGAGCTGGGGGGATGGAGCTGGACAGAGACATGTTGAGCTGGGGGGATGGAGCTGGACAGAGACATGTTGAGCTGGGGGGATGGAGCTGGACAGAGACATGTTGAGCTGGGGGGATGGAGCTGGACGGAGACATGTTGAGCTGGGGGGATGGAGCTGGACAGAGACATGTTGAGCTGGGGGATGGAGCACTTTTGTTTATAACCTAAGGTTGACTATAATACCTACTGTTGGGAAACATGTTTATAACATGTTTATAACCTAAGGTTGACTATAATACCTACTGTTGGGAACATGTTTATAACATGTTTATAAACCTAAGGTTGACTATAACACCTACTGTTTATAACATGTTTATAACCTAAGGTTGACTATATATCTACTGTTGGGAACATGTTATAACATGTTTATAACCTAAGGTTGACTATAATACCTACTGTTGGGAACATGTTTATAACATGTTTATAACCTAAGGTTGACTATAATATCTACTGTTGGGATCATGTTTATAACATGTTTATAACCTAAGGTTGACTATAATACCTACTGTTGGGATCATGTTTATAACATGTTTATAACCTAAGGTTGACTATAATACCTACTGTTGGGAACATGTTTATAACATGTTTATAACCTAAGGTTGACTATAATATCTACTGTTGGGATCATGTTTATAACTGTTTATAACCTAAGGTTGACTATAATACCTACTGTTGGGAACATGTTTATAACATGTTTATAACCTAAGGTTGAATAATATCTACTGTTGGGAACATGTTTATAACATGTTTATAACCTAAGGTTGACTATTATACCTACTGTTGGGAACATGTTTATAACATGTTTATAACCTAAGGTTGATAATATCTACTGTTGGGAACATGTTATAACATGTTTATAACCTAAGGTTGACTATAATACCTACTGTTTATAACATGTTTATAACCTAAGGTTGACTATATACCTACTGTTGGGAACATGTTTATAACATGTTTATAACCTAAGGTTGACTATACTACTGTTGGGAACATGTTTATAACATGTTTATACCTAAGGTTGACTATAATACCTACTGTTGGGAACATGCTTATAACCTAAGGTTGACTATAATACCTGCTGTTTATAACATGTTTATAACATGTTTATAACCTAAGGTTGACTATAATACCTACTGTTTATAACATGTTTATAACCTAAGGTTGACTATAATACCTACTGTTGGGAACATGTTTATAACATGTTTATAACCTAAGGTTGACTATAATACCTACTGTTGGGAACATGTTTATAACAGTTTATAACCTAAGGTTGACTATAATACCTGCTGTTTATAACATGTTTATAACATGTTTTATAACCTAAGGTTGACTATAATACCTACTGTTTATAACATTTTATAACCTAAGGTTGACTATAATACCTACTGTTGGGAACATGTTTATAACATGTTTTATAACCTAAGGTTGACTATAATACCTACTGTTGGGATCATGTTTATAACTGTATAACCTAAGGTTGACTATAATACCTACTGTTTATAACATGTTTATAACCTAAGGTTGACTATAATACCTGCTGTTGGGAACATGTTTATAACATGTTTATAACCTAAGGTTGACTATAATACCTACTGTTGGGAACATGTTTATAACATGTTTATAACCTAAGGTTGACTATAATACCTACTGATGGGAACATGTTTATAACATGTTTATAACATGTTATAACCTAAGGTTGACTATATACCTACTGTTGGGAACATGTTTATAACATGTTTATAACCTAAGGTTGACTATAATACCTCCTGTTGGGAACATGTTTATAACATGTTTATAACCTAAGGTTGACTATATAATACCTACTGTTTATAACATGTTTATAACCTAAGGTTGACTATAATACCTCCTGTTGGGAACATGTTTATAACATGTTTATAACCTAAGGTGACTATAATACCTACTGTTGGGAACATGTTTATAACATGTTTATAACCTAAGGTTGACTATAATACCTACTGTTTATAACATGTTTGTAACATGTTTATAACCTAAGGTTGACTATAATACCTCCTGTTGGGAACATGTTATAACATGTTTATAACCTAAGGTTGACTATAATACCTACTGATGGGAACATGTTTATAACATGTTATAACCTGTTTATAACCTAAGGTTGACTATAATACCTACTGTTGGATCATGTTTATAACATGTTTATAACCTAAGGTTGACTATAATACCTACTGTTGGGAACATCCAGCACTCTGTGACCTACAGTCTCTTCCTCCTTTGTGCTGTGGCTTCCTGTACTGTAATAATCTCCTACTAGGAAACATAGAACCTGCTCAAAGCCATTGGATGTGTATTTCTATTGTGTGTCCCGATTACATCACCCTTCTTCCAAAGTGTACACTCGCACACTACCCGTCTCTGATTAAGGTTTGTTAAGCAAAGTGTACACTCGCACACTACCCGTCATAGATTAAGGTTTGTTATAAGCAAAGTGTACACTCGCACACTACCCGTCATAGATTAAGGTTTGTTATAAGCAAAGTGTGCAAGACAAACACTTCAGGAGAAGGCAGGATGATCAGGAGACTGTTTTTATGTTCTAGTAGAGGACCGTGATGGTGTAGTCACTGGTTGTTCTCGGTCTTCCTGTCCAGTAGGGGGCTCCACCACATACGCCCACATAGACTCACAGCCTCAGAGACAGCTCAGAGAGTAGGAGCAGAACACGCCCAGAGGAGAGAGGACAGGCTGATGGAGCTGGAGGAGAACACGCCCAGGGGAGAGAGGATAGGCTGATGGAGCTGGAGGAGAACACGCCCAGGGAGAGAGGATAGGCTGATGGAGCTGGAGGAGAACACGCCCAGAGGAGAGAGGATAGGCTGATGGAGCTGGAGGAGAACACGCCCAGGGGAGAGAGGATAGGCTGATGGAGCTGGAGGAGAACACGCCCAGGGGAGAGAGGATAGGCTGATGGAGCTGGAGGAGAACACGCCCGAGGGAGAGAGGATAGGCTGATGGAGCTGGAGAGAACGCCCCCAGGGGAGAGAGAGGATAGGCTGAGGATGGAGGAGAACACGCCCAGGGGAGAGAGGATAGGCTGATGGAGCTGGAGGAGGAGAACACGCCCAGAGAGAGAGAGGAGATAGGCAGGATAGGTGATGGAGCTGGAGGAGAACCGCCCAGGGGAGAGAGGATAGGCTGATGGAGCTGGAGGAGAGACGAACACGCCCAGGGAGAGAGGATAGGCTGATGGAGCTGGAGGAGAACACGCCCAGGGGAGAGAGGATAGGCTGATGGAGCTGGAGGAGAACACGCCCAGGGGAGACAGGATGTAAAGGAGAGGCACCCTGCAGTGTCTCCTCTCTCTCCTCTCTCTCTCTCTCTCTCTCTCTTCTCTCGCACATCTACCTGAA
>NW_021822416.1:0-27937 GCF_901001165.1 Salmo trutta | reverse complement strand
AATCAGTCAGTCATAACTCAGTCAGTCAGTAATAACTCAGTCACTCAGTAATAACTCAGTCACTCAGTAATAACTCAGTCAGTCATAACTCAGCCAGTCATAACTCATCCAGTCATAACTCAGTCAGTCATACCTCAGTCAGTCATACCTCAGTCAGTCAGTCATAACTCAGTCAGTCAGTCATAACTCAGTCAGTCATAACTCAGTCAGTAATAACTCAGTCAGTCATAACTCAATCAGCCTGTCATAACTCAGTCAGCCAGTCATAACTCATTCAGTCAGCCATAACTCAGTCAGTCAGTCATAACTCAGTCAGTCAGTCATAACTCAGTCAGTCAGTCATTACTCAGTCAGTCATAACTCAGTCAGTCAGTCATAACTCAGTCAGTCAGTCATAACTCAGTCAGTCAGTCATAACTCAGTCAGTCAGTAATAACTCAGTCAGTCATAACTCAGTCAGTCATAACTCAGTCAGTCAGTCAGTCAGTCATAACTCAGTCAGTCAGTCATAACTTAGTCAGTCATAACTCAATCATCCAGTCATAACTCAGTCAGTCAGTCATAACTCAGTCAGTCAGTCATAACTCAGTCAGTCAGTCATAACTCAGTCAGCCAGTAATAACTAAGTCAGTCAGTCATAACTCAGTCAGTCAGTAATACCTCAGCCAGTCATAACTCATTCAGTCAGTCATAACTCATTCAGTCAGTCATAACTCATTCAGTCAGTCATAACTCATTCAGTCAGTCATAACTCAGTCAGTCAGTCATAACTCAGTCAGTCAGTCATAACTCAGTCAGTCAGTCATAACTCAGTCAGTCAGTCATAACTCAGTCAGTAATTACCTCAGTCAGTCATAACTCAGTCAGTCAGTTATAACTCACTCAGTCAGTCATAACTCAGTCAGTCAGTCATTACTCAGTCAGTCATAACTCAGTCAGTCATAACTCAGTCAGTCATAACTCAGTCAGTCAGTCATAACTCAGTCAGTCATTCATAACTCAGTCAGTCAGTCATAAGTCAGTCAGTCATAACTCAGTCAGCCAGTCATAACTCAGTCAGCCAGTCATAACTCAGTCAGTCAGTCATAACTCAGTCAGTCAGTCATAACTCAGTCAGTCATAACTCAGTCAGTCATAACTCAGTCAGTCATAACTCAGTCAGTCAGTCATAACTCAGTCAGTCATTCATAACTCAGTCAGTCAGTCATAACTCAGTCAGTCAGTCATAACTCAGTCAGTCAGTAATAACTCAGTCAGTCAGTAATAACTCAGTCAGCCAGTAATAACTCAGTCAGTCAGTCATAACTCAGCCAGTCAGTAATACCTCAGCCAGTCAGTCATAACTCATTCAGTGAGTCATAACTCATTCAGTCAGTCATTCCTCAGTCAGTCATAACTCATTCAGTCATAACTCAGTCAGTCATAACTCAGTCAGTCAGTCATAACTCAGTCAGTCAGTCATAACTCAGTCAGTCAGTAATACCTCAGCCAGTCATAACTCATTCAGTCAGTCATAACTCATTCAGTCAGTCATACCTCAGTCAGTCATAACTCATTCAGTAATAACTCAGTCAGTCATAACTCAGTCAGTCAGTCATAACTGAGTCAGTCAGTCAGTCATAACTCAGTCAGTCAGTAATAGCTCAGTCAGTCAGTAATACCTCAGTCAGTCAGTAATACCTCAGCCAGTAATAACTCAGCCAGTCATAACTCAGTCAGCCAGTCATAACTCAGTCAGCCAGTCATAACTAAGTCAGTCATAACTCCTTCAGTCAGTAATAACTCAACCAGTAATAACTCAGTCAGTCAGTCATAAGTCAGTCAGTAAGTCATAACTCAGTCAGTCATAAGTCAGTCAATAATAAGTCAGTCAGTTACAACTCAGTCAGTCATAACTCAGTCAGCCAGTCATAACTCAGTCAGTCAGTCATAACTCAGTCAGTAATAACTCAGTCAGTCATAACTCATTCAGCCAGTCATAACTCAGTCAGTCATAACTCATTCAGTCAGTCATAACATATTCAGTCAGCCATAACTATGTCAGTCAGTCATAACTCAATCAGTCAGTCATAACTCAGTCAGTCAGTAATAACTCAATCAGTCAGTAATATCTCAGTCCGTCATAACTCAGTCAGTCATAACTCATTCAGTCATATTTCATTCAGTCAGTCATAACTCAGTCAGTCATAACTCAGCCAGTCAGTCATAACTCAGTCAGTCAGTCATAATTCAGTCAGTCAGTCATAACTGATTCAGTCATCACTCAGTCAGTCATAACTCATTCAGTCAGTCATTACTCATTCAGCCAGTTATAACTCAGTCAGTCATAACTCATTCAGTCATAACTCATTCAGTCATAACTCATTCAGTCATAACTCAGTCAGTCATAACTCAGTCAGTCAGTCATAACTCAGTCAGTCAGTCATAACTCAGCCAGTAATAACTCAGTCAGTCAGTAATAACTCAGCCAATCATAACTCAGTCAGTCATAACTCATTCAGTCAGTCATAACTCATTCAGTCAGCCGTAACAGTCAGTCAGTCATAACTCAATCAGTCAGTCATAACTCATCCATTCATAACTCAGTCAGTCATAACTCATTCAGTCAGTCATAACTCAGTCAGTCATTCATAACTCAGTCAGCCAGTCATAACTCAGTCAGCCAGTCATAACTCAGTCAGTCAGTCATAACTCAGTCAGTCAGTCATAACTCAGTCAGTCAGTCATAACTCAGTCAGCCAGTCATAACTCAGTCAGTCAGTCATAACTCAGTCATAACTCAGTCAGTCATAACTCAGTCAGTCAGTAATAACTCAGTCAGTCAGTAATAACTCAGTCAGTCAGTCAGTCATAACTCAGTCAGAACTCAGTCATCCAGTCATAACTCAGTCATCCAGTCATAACTCAGTCATCCAGTCATAACTCAGTCATAACTCAGTCAGTCATAACTCAGTCAGTCAGTCATAACTCAGTCAGTCAGTCATAACTCAGTCAGTCAGTCATAACTCAGTCAGTCAGTCATAACTCAGTTAGTCAGTCATAACTCATTCAGTCAGTCATAACTCATTCAGTCAGTCATAACTCATTCAGTCAGGCATAACTCAGTCAGTCAGTCCTAATTCAGTCAGCCAGTCATAACTCAGTCAGTCATAACTCATTCAGTCAGTCATAACTCATTCAGTCAGTCATAACTCAGTCAGTCAGTACTCAGTCAGTCAGTACTCAGTCAGTCATAACTCAGTCAGTCATAACTCAGTCAGCCAGTCATACCTAAGTCAGCCAGTCATAACTCAGTCAGTCAGTCATAACTCAGTCAGTCAGTCATAACTCAGTCAGTCAGTAATACCTCAGCCAGTCATAACTCAGTCAGTCATAACTCAGTCAGTCAGTCATAAGTCAGTCAGTCATAAGTCAGTCAGTAATTACTCATTCAGTCATAACTCAGTCAGTCAGTCATAACTCAGGCAGTCAGTCATAACTCAGTCAGTCAGTCATAACTCAGTCAGTCAGTCATAACTCAGTCAGTCAGTAATACCTCAGCCAGTCATAACTCAGTCAGTCATAAGTCAGTCAGTCATAAGTCAGTCAGTAATTACTCAGTCAGTCAGTTATAACTCATTCAGTCAGTCATAACTCAGTCAGTCAGTCATAACTCAGTCAGTCAGTCATAACTCAGTCAGTCAGTCATAACTCAGCCAGTCATAACTCAGTCAGTCAGTAATAACTCAGTCAGTCATAACTAAGTCAGTCAGTCATAACTCAGTCAGTCAGTCATAACTCAGTCAGTCAGTCAGTACTCAGTCAGTCATAAGTCAGTCAGTCATAACTCAGCCAGTAATAACTCAGCCAGTCAGTCATAACTCAGTCAATCATAACTCAGTCAGTCATAACTCAACCAGTAGTAACTCAGCCAGTCATAACTCATCCAGTCATAACTCACCCAGTCATAACTCAGCCAGTCATAACTCAGCCAGTCATAACTCAGCCAGTCAGTAATAACTCAGCCAGTAATAACTCAGTCAGTCATAACTCAGTCAGTCATAACTCAGTCAGTCATAACTCAGTCAGTCATAACTCATAACTCAGTCAGTCATAACTCAGTCAGTCAGTCATAACTCAGTCAGTCAGTCATGACTCAGTCAGTCAGTAATACCTCAGCCAGTCATAACTCATTCAGTCAGTCATAACTCATTCAGTCAGTCATACCTCAGTCAGTCATAACTCATTCAGTAATAACTCAGTCAGTCATAAATCAGTCAGTCAGTCAGTCATAACTCAGTCAGTCAGTAATACCTCAGTCAGTCAGTAATACCTCAGTCAGTCAGCAATACCTCAGCCAGTAATAACTCAGTCAGCCAGTCATAACTCAGTCAGCCAGTCATAACTCAGTCAGCCAGTCATAACTCAGTCAGCCAGTCATAACTCAGTCAGTCATAACGCCTTCAGTCATAACTCAGTCAGTCAGTCATAACTCAGTCAGTCAGTCATAACTCAGTCAGTCAGTCATAACTCAGTCAGTCAGTCATAACTCAACCAGTAATAACTCAGTTAGTCAGTCATAAGTCAGTCAGTCAGTCATAACTCAGTCAGTCATAAGTCAGTCAATAATAAGTGAGTCAGTCATAAGTCAGTCAGTCAGTCATAAGTCAGTCAGTCAGTCATAACTCAGTCAGTCAGTCATAACTCAGCCAGTAATAACTCAGCCAGTCAGTCATAACTCAGTCAATCATAACTCAGTCAGCCAGTCATAACTCAGTCAGTAGTAACTCAGCCAGTCATAACTCAGCCAGTCATAACTCAGCCAGTCATAACTCAGCCAGTCATAACTCAGCCAGTCATAACTCAGCCAGTCATAAATCAGCCAGTCATAACTCAGCCAGTCAGTAATAACTCAGCCAGTAATAACTCAGTCAGTCATAACTCAGTCAGTCAGTACTCAGTCAGTCAGTCAGTCATAACTCAGTCAGTCAGTACTCAGTCAGTCAGTCAGTCATAACTCAGACATTCAGTCATAAGTCAGTCAATAATAAGTCAGTCAGTCATAAGTCAGACAGTCATAACTCAGTCAGCCAGTCATAACTCAGTCAGTCAGTCATAACTCAGTCAGTCAGTCACAACTCAGTCAGTCACAACTCAGTCAGTCACAACTCAGTCAGTCAGTCATAACTCAGTCAGTCACAACTCAGTCAGTCACAACTCAGTCAGTCACAACTCAGTCAGTCATAACTCAGTCAGTCATAACTCAGTCAGTCATTACTCAGTCAGTCATAACTCAGTCAGTCAGTCATAACTCAGTCAGCCAGTCATAACTCAGTCAGCCAGTCATAACTCAGTCAGCCAGTCATAACTCAGTCAGTCAGTCATAACTCAGTCATTCAGTCATAACTCAGTCAGTCAGTCAGTCATAACTCAGCCAGTCATAACTCAGTCAGTCATAACTCAGTCAGTCATAACTCAGTCAGTCAGTCATAACTCAGTCAGTCAGTCATTCAGTCATAACTCAGTCAGTCAGTCATTCAGTCATAACTCAGTCAGTCAGTCAGTCATAACTCAGCCAGTCATAACTCAGTCAGTCATAACTCAGTCAGTCATAACTCAGTCAGTCAGTCATAACTCAGTCAGTCAGTCATAACTCAGTCAGTCAGTCATAACTCAGTCAGTCAGTCATAACTCAGTCAGTCATAACTCAGTCAGTCATAACTCAGTCAGTCAGTCATAACTCAGTCAGTCAGTCATAACTCAGTCAGTCAGTCATAACTCAGTCAGTCAGTCATTCAGTCATAACTCAGTCAGTCAGTCAGTAATAACTCAGTCAGTCATAACTCAGTCAGTCATAATTCAGTCAGTCATAATTCAGTCAGTCATAATTCAGTCAGTCATAACTCAGCCAGTCATAACTCAGCCAGTCATAACTCAGCCAGTCATAACTCAGCCAGTCATAACTCAGCCAGTCATAACTCAGCCAGTCATAACTCAGGCAGCCAGTCATAACTCATTCAGCCAGTCATAACTCAGTCAGTCATAACTCAGTCAGTCATAACTCAGTCAGCCATAACTCAGTCAGCCATAACTCAGCCAGTCATAACTCAGCCAGTCATAACTCAGCCAGTCATATCTCAGCCAGTCATATCTCAGCCAGTCATAACTCAGTCAGTCATAACTCAGTCAGTCAGTCATAACTCAGTCAGTCAGTCATAACTCAGTCAGTCATAACTCAGTCAGTAATACCTCAGCCAGTCATAACTCAGTCAGTCATAACTCAGTCAATAATAACTCAGTTATGTCATAACTCAGTCAGTAATAAGTCCATCACCCCCGGGAGCTCTGACTGTCCAGGTCAAACACACGGTCAAATCAAACAAATGGCTAGGACATAGGAATCAACTCAGGTCTGTCCAATATCTAAATATGAGTGCGTGTATGTGTACATGGGTGTTCACCGTCAAGGGGTATTTTATCCACCAGAGAACTGTTTATTCTGAAGCTCTGCTGCAGTGCGAAAACCAGTCTCATTGATGACCTGGCTATGATTATTTTCAGTCATTTAGCAGAGGCTCTTTTCCAGAGCAACTTACAGTCATACCTTTTTCTTTCGTACTGGTCCGCCGTGAGAAATGAACCCATAACCCTGGCATTGCAAGCACCATGCTCTACCAACTAAGCCACACGGGACCCGCTAGGTTTGTTGAGAACTTGGCCTGCCTGTCAATATGTTTATCATGAAGCTTGTTGAGAACTTGACCTGCCTGTCGATATGTTTATCAGGCAGCTTGTTGAGAACTCTGCCTGCCTGTCGATATGTTTATCAGGAAGTAGTCCACAGTATTTGTCTAATTTCTGACTCATTCACTCTGAGAAATTGTGTTTTTCCTTTCATTGTTGAGAGGCAGGGCCATGTGGGCAAGGTGAGGACTGAGTGTGAGTGAGTGAGACCGGATGGGGATGTTTGTGGTGCCTGGCTGGGATAAACAGAGCAGTGACGTGGAAAGTTCTTCACCTTTAATGAAAGAACATGACCTATTAGCTTACAACAACAGCATATTCTCCAACTACGGCTGTCATACTGACAACAACCACATATTCTCCAACTACAGCTGTCATACTGACAACAACAACACATTCTCCATCTACAGCTGTCTTACTGACAACAACCACATATTCTCCACCTACAGCTGTCATACTGACAACAACAACACATTCTCCACCTACGGCTGTCATACTGACAACAACACATTCTCCACCTATGGCTGTCATACTGACAACAACAACACATTCTCCACCTACAGCTGTCATACTGACAACAACAACACATTCTCCACCTACAGCTGTCATACTGACAACAACAACACATTCTCCACCTACGGCTGTCATACTGACAACAACAACACATTCTCCACCTACGGCTATCATACTGACAACAACAGCATATTCTCCACCTACTGCTGTAGTACTGACAACAACAGCATATTCTCCACCTACGGCTGTCATACTGACAACAACAACACATTCTCCACCTACAGCTGTCATACTGACAACAACAGCATATTCTCCACCTACGGCTGTCATACTGACAACAACCACATATTCTCCAACTACAGCTATCATACTGACAACAACAACATATTCTCCACCTACTGCTGTAGTACTGACAACAACAACACATTCTCCACCTACGGCTGTCATACTGACAACAACAACACATTCTCCACCTACGGCTATCATACTGACAACAACAGCATATTCTCCACCTACTGCTGTAGTACTGACAACAACAGCATATTCTCCACCTACGGCTGTCATACTGACAACAACAACACATTCTCCACCTACAGCTGTCATACTGACAACAACAGCATATTCTCCACCTACGGCTGTCATACTGACAACAACCACATATTCTCCAACTACAGCTGTCATACTGACAACAACCACATATTCTCCAACTACAGCTGTCATACTGACAACAACAACACATTCTCCACCTACGGCTGTCATACTGACAACAACATATTCTCCACCTACGGCTGTCATACTGACAACAACAACACATTCTCCACCTACGGCTATCATACTGACAACAACAACACATTCTCCACCTAAAGCTATCATACTGACAACAACAGCATATTCTCCACCTACGGCTGTCATACTGACAACAACCACATATTCTCCAACTACAGCTATCATACTGACAACAACAGCATATTCTCCACCTACAGCTGTAATACCGACAACAACAACAACACATTCTCCACCTACAGCTGGCATACTGACAACAACAGCAGAGAGAGACAACCATACTCACACTTCTTCTTTGGAGGCTTCAGCTGGACCTGTGAGAACAAAAAGACATGAATTTAAGATGACTGAACGGTCCGCTAATACAGGACTAGTAAAGGTCTGTTAATACAGGACTAGTAAAGGTCTGTTAATACAGGACTAGTAAAGGTCTGTTAATACAGGACTAGTAAAGGCCTGTTAATACAGGACTAGTAAAGGTCTGTTAATACAGGACTAGTAAAGGTCTGTTAATACAGGACTAGTAAAGGTCTGTTAATACAGGACTAGTAAAGGTCTGTTAATACAGGACTAGTAAAGGTCTGTTAATACAGGACTAGTAAAGGTCCAGTGTTACAGACGTCTATATAGGTCTGTTAATACAGGACTAGTAAAGGTCTGTTAATACAGGACTAGTAAAGGTCTGTTAATACAGGACTAGTAAAGGTCCAGTGTTACAGACGTCTATATAGGTCTGTTAATACAGGACTAGTAAAGGTCTGTTAATACAGGACTAGTAAAGGTCTGTTAATACAGGACTAGTAAAGGTCTGTTAATACAGGACTAGTAAAGGTCTGTTAATACAGGACTAGTAAAGGTCCAGTGTTACAGACGTCTATATAGGTCTGTTAATATAGGACTAGTAAAGGTCTGTTAATACAGGACTAGTAAAGGTCTGTTAATATAGGACTAGTAAAGGCCCAGTGTTTCAGATGTCTATATAGGTCTGTTAATACAGGACTAGTAAAGGCACAAGTAATTTTTCCAACAATTGTTCACAGACAGATTATTTCACTTAAACTCACTTTAAAACTCACTGTATCACATTTCCAGTGAGTCAGAAGTTTACATACAGTACTAAGTTGACTTTGCCTTTAAACAGCTTGGAAAATTTCAGAAAAGTATGTCATGGCTTTAGAAGCTTCTGATAGGCTAATCGACATCATTTGAGTCAATTGGAGGTGTACCTGTGGATGTATTTCAAGGCCTACCTTCAAACTCAGTGCCTCTTTGCTTGATATCATGGGGAAATCAAAGTAATCAGCCAAGGCCTCAGAAAAAAATTGGAGACCTCCACAAGTCTGGTTCATCCTTGAAAGCAATTTCCAAACACCTGAATGTACCACATTCATCTGTACCAACAATAGTACGCAAGTATAAACACCATGGGACCACGCAGCTGTCATACCGCTCAGGAAGGAGACGCGTTCTGTCTCCTAGAGATGAACGTACTTTGGTACGAAAAGTACAAATCAATTCCAGAACAACAGCAAAGGACCTTGTGAAGATGCTGGAGGAAATAGGTACAAAAGTAACTATATCCACAGTAAAACAAGTCCTATATCGATATAAGCTGAAAGGCCGCTCAGCAAGGAAGAAGCCACTGCTCCAAAACCGTCATAAAAAAGCCAGACTACGGTTTGCAACTGCACAAGTGGATAAAGATTGTACTTTTTGGAGAAATGTCCTCTGGTCTGATGAATCAAAAATAGAATTGTTTGGCCATAATGACCATCGTTATGTTTGGAGGAAAAAGCGGGAGGCTTGCAAGCAGAAGAACACTATCCCAACCGTGAAGCATGGGGGTGGCAGCATCATGTTGTGGGGGTGCTTTGCTGCAGGAGGGACTGGTGCACTTCACAAAATAAATGGCATCATGAAGATGGAAAATTATGTGGATATATTGAAGCAACATCTCAAGACATCAGTCAGGAAGTTAAAGCTTGGTCGCAAATGGGTCTTCCAAATGGACAATGACCCCAAGCATACTTCCAAAGTTGTGGCAAAATGGCTTAAGGACAACAAAGTCAAGGTATTGGAGAGGCCATCACAAAGCCTTGACCTCAATCCTATAGAATATTTGTGGGCAGACCTAAAAAAGCGTGTGCGAGCAAGGAGGCCTACAACCCTGACTCAGTTACATCAGCTCTGTCAAAAGGAATGGGCCATAATTCACCCAACTTATTGTGGGAAGCGTGTGGAAGGCTACCCAAAATGTTTGACCCAAGTTAAACAATTTAAAGGCAATGCTACCAAATACTAATTGAGTGTATGTAAACTTCTGACCCACTGGGAATGTGATGAACAAAATAAAAGCTGAAATAAATAATTCTCTCTACTATTATTCTGACATTTCATATTCTTAAAATAAAGTGGTGATCCTAACTGACCTAAGACGGGGAATTTTTACTAAGATTAAATGTCAGGAATTGTGAAAATGTATTTTTAAATGTATTTGGCTAAGGTGTATGTAAACTTCCCACTTCAACTGTAGGTCTGTTAATACAGGACTAGTAAAGCATTTGTAACTTCAGTCTGATAATTATCTGTACAAAACAATTAATCTGATAAAACTTGCGGAATATAAAAATACTTGCTTGAAATATGTTTCCAGTTTCTTGAAATAATTTGCAAATTCAACTTATTTCTATGTGTAACGACCGTCGTCACAATGAGACCAAGGTGCAGCGGAGGATGTGTTCATCATTAGGAATTTTAATAAATGAATGAACACTACAAACGAAACACGAAAAGAAACAACAGCCAAACAGTCCTGTCAGGATTAACACTAAACAGAAAACAATCACCCACAAACCCCAAAGGAAAAACAGGCTGCCTATGTATGACTCTCAATCAGCAACAACGATCTACAGCTGTTCCTGATTGAGAGCCACACATGGCCAAACCAAAGAAACAAACCAACATAGAAAAATAAACATAGAACGCCCACCCATGTAACACCCTGGCCTAACCAAAATAGAGAACAAAAAAACCCTCTCTATGGCCAGGGCATTACAGTACCCCCCCCCCCCAAAGGTGCGGACTCCGGACGCAAAACCTGACTCTAAAGGGGAGGGTCCAGGTGGGCCTTCCTACGGCGCAGGACGTGGACCCCGCTCCACCCTCGGCTTGGCCCACTTAGGTGGCGCCCCTGGTTGCGCCGGAGGTCTGGCGGGCGACCCTGGCTGTGCCCGGCTGGCGGGCGGCCCTGGCTGCGCCCGGCTGGCGGGCGGCCCTGGCGGCTCCGGGCTGGCGGGTGGCTCTGGCGGCTCCGGACAGGCGGGCGGCTCTGGCGGCTCCGGACAGGCGGGCGGCTCTGGCGGCTCCGGACTGGCGGGCGGCTCTGGCGGCTCCGGACTGGCGGGCGGCTCTGGCGGCTCCGGACTGGCGGGCGGCTCTGGCGGCTCCATACAGGCGGGCGGCTCTGGCGGCTCCGGACTGGCGGGCGGCTCTGGCGGCTCCGGACTGGCGGGCGGCTCTGGCGGCTCCGGACTGGCGGGCGGCTCTGGCGGCTCCGGACTGGCGGGCGGCTCTGGCGGCTCCGGCCCAGGATTCACCAGGCTGGGGAGACATGCAGGAGGCCTGGCTCTGGGCGCAGTCACAGGACTCACCAGGCTGGGGAGACCCACAGGAGGCCTGGTCCTGGGAGGAGGCACAGGATAGACCAGGCTGCAAAGACCCCCTGGAGGCCTGGTCCTGGGAGGAGGCACAGGATAGACCAGGCTGGAGAGACCCACTGGAGGCCTGGTCCTGGGAGGAGGCACAGGATAGACCAGGCTGTGGGGGAGCACTGGAGTTCTGGTGCGTAGGCTTGCCACCCATACTCCAGGCTGAATGCCCACTCTTGCCCGGCACGGGCGGAGCGCAGGCATAGGGCGAACTGAGCCTTCTCAGCTCCCCGGAGACAGTGCGCAGAGCCGGCGCAGGATAACCTGGACCGAAACGGCGCACTGGAGACCAGACGCGCTGAGCTGGCACAATCCGCCCTGGCTCGATGCCCACACTTGCATAGCACTTGCGGGGGGCTGGCCTATAGCGCACCGGGCTATGAGTGCGCACTGGAGACACCGTGCACTTCATAGCATAACACGGTGCCTGACCAGTACCACGCTGCTTCCGGTAAGCACGGGGAGTTGGCTCAGGTCTCCAACCTGACTCTGCCACACTCCCTGTGTGCCCCCCCCCCCCAATTTTTTTTGGGGGGCTGCCTCTCGTGCCTGTTGCGTTCCCTTGCCTCATACCAGCGCCTCTCAGCTTTCGCTGCCTCGATCTCCCACTGCGGGCGGTGATACTCCCCAGCTTGAGCCCATGGTCCTTTTCCGTCCAGTAATTCCTCCCACTTCCAGGAATCCTGAATGCTCTTCTCCTGGGGCTGCTCCTTCCTCCGCTGCGTGGTCCTTTTCTGGTGGGTGATTCTGTAACGACCGTTGTTGCAATGAGACCAAGGTGCAGCGGAGGATGTGTTCATCATTAGGAATTTTTATAAATTAATGAACACTACAAACGAAACACAAAAAGAAACGACAGCCAAACAGTCCTGTCAGGATTAACACTAAACAGAAAACAATTACCCACAAACCCCAAAGGAAAAACAGGCTGCCTATGTATGAGTCTCAATCAGCAACAATGATCTACAGCTGTTCCTGATTGAGAGCCACACACGGCCAAACCAAAGAAACAAACCAACATAGAAAAATAAACATAGAACGCCCACCCATGTAACAACCTGGCCTAACCAAAATAGAGAACAAAAAATCCCTCTCTATGGCCAGGGCGTTACACTATGTGAAAACTGAAATGGTCTATTCATTCCTTTTCCGTTTTAGTAGACACTTATGCAGAGCAACTTACAGTAGCGAGCGCATATATTTTAATACTTTTTCATACTGGTCCCCCGTTGGAAACGAACCCACAACCATAGCATTGCAAGTGCCATGCTCTACTAACTGAGCCACATCATCACAGGGGGTGCTGCAGCACACTCAGCACCCCTACTTCCCACGGCTATGCCTACCTCTACCTACCTACAGTGCCTTCAGAATGTATTCACAGCCCTGAACTTGTTCCACATTTTGTTCTGTTACAGCCTGAATGTAAAATGTATTAAATTTAGATTTTTGTAACTGGCCTACAAGGTGTTATGTTTAGGACCAATCCAATACAACACATTGCTGAGTACCACTCTCCATATTTTCAAGCATAGTGGTGGCTGCATCATGGGTATGCTTGTAATCGTTAAGGACTATGGAATTGTCAGGCTAAAAAAGAAAAGGAATGGGCCTCCTGAGTGACTCAGCGGTGTAAGGCACTTCATCACAGTGCTTGAGGCGTCACAACAGACCCGGCTTTGATCCCAGGCTGTGTCACAACCGACCGTAACCGGGAGTCCCATAGGATGTGCACAATTGGCCCAGCGTCGTCCTGGTTAGGGGAGGGTTTGGCCGGGGGGCTTTACTTGGCTCATCGTGCTCTAGTGACTCCTTGCGGCGGGCCGGGCGCCTGCAGGCTGACTCTGGTCATCAGTTGAACAGTGTTTCCTCCGACACATTGGTGCGGCTGGCTTCCGGGTTAAGCAGGTGGGTGTTAATAAGAAGTGCAGTTTGGAAGATGCGTGACTTGACCTTCGCCTCTCCTGAGCCCTTTTGGGAGCTATGAGAGAAAATCGCAATTGGATACCGCAGCGTGTGTGTGAGTGTATGAGCATGTGCGCATGTGAGTGTATGAGCATGCGTGCGTGTGTGTGAGTGTATGAGCATGCGTGCGTGTGTGTGAGTGTATGAGCATGCGTGCGAGTGTATGAGCATGCGTGCGTGTGAGTGAGTGTATGAGCATGCGTGCTTGTGAGTGAGTGTATGAGCATGCATGCGTGTGTGTGTGTGTGGGTCTGAAATCTCTCCCATCTACTGCATTTTATTTTTAGAATCAGAGAAACAGAGAAGCCTTGACTGCTTTCAGTGTTCATGAGCTTGGCCATTGTCCCATTGTGAGTGCTGTTGAAAGCATCTTGTCTCTGAGTCACCTATCATCAGAGCACCACTCTCCCCAGTCATAACAGATATATCTGGTCAGGTAGTCATCAGAGCACCACTCTCCCCAGTAATAACAGATATATCTGGTCAGGTAGTCATCAGAGCACCACTCTCCCCAGTCATAACAGATATATCTGGTCAGGTAGTCCTCAGAGCACCACTCTCCCCAGTCATAACATATATATCTGGTCAGGTAGTCATCAGAGCCCCACTCTCCCCAGTCATAACAGATATATCTGGTCAGGTAGTCCTCAGAGCACCACTCTCCCCAGTCATAACAGATATATCTGGTCAGGCAGTCATCAGAGCACCACTCTCCCCAGTCATAACAGATATATCTGGTCAGGTAGTCATCAGAGCACCACTCTCCCAAGTCATAACAGATATATCTGGTCAGGTAGTCATCAGAGCACCACTCTCCCCAGTCATACCAGATATATCTGGTCAGGTAGTCATCAGAGCACCACTCTCCCCAGTAATAACAGATATATCTGGTCAGGTAGTCCTCAGAGCACCACTCTCCTCAGTCATAACAGATATGTCTGGTCAGGTAGTCCTCAGAGCACCACTCTCCCCAGTCATAACAGATATATCTGGTCAGCTAGTCCTCAGAGCACCACTCTCCCCAGTCATAACAGATATATCTGGTCAGGTAGTCATCAGAGCCCCACTCTCCCCAGTCATAAGTTATATATCTGGTCAGGTAGTCATCAGAGCACCACTCTCCCCAGTCATAACAGATATATCTGGTCAGGTAGTCCTCAGAGCACCACTCTCCCCAGTCATAACAGATATACCTGGTCAGGTAGTCCTCAGAGCACCACTCTCCCCAGTCATAACAGATATATCTGGTCAGGCAGTCCTCAGAGCACCACTCTCCCCAGTAATAACATATATATCTGGTCAGGTAGTCCTCAGAGCACCACTCTCCCCAGTCATAACAGATATATCTGGTCAGGTAGTCCTCAGAGCACCACTCTCCCCAGTCATGACAGATATATCTGGTCAAGTAGTCATCAGAGCACCACTCTCCCCAGTAATAACAGATATATCTGGTCAGGTAGTCATCAGAGCACCACTCTCCTCAGTCATAACTTATATATCTGGTCAGGTAGTCATCAGAGCACCACTCTCCCCAGTCATAACAGATATATCTGGTCAGGTAGTCATCAGAGCACCACTCTCCCCATTCATAACAGATATATCTGGTCAGGTAGTCATCAGAGCACCACTCTCCCCAGTCATAACAGATATATCTGGAGACTAACTCTTATTGGCTAACAAATGCTGTGATAGATCAAATCACGAGCGCACACACACACACACACACACACACACACACACACAAAAGAAGGAAACAGTTGAGCTGCAGGAAAGCTTTGGATCAAGACATCATCACAACACCATCAGTAAAATGCCAGTCGTATCTTCAACCTCAGCTATACCAGTGGTCTACTGTTAGTCAAGGTAAACAAGTCCTATCCTCAGCTATACTAGTGGTCTACTGTTAGTCAAGGTAAACAAGTCCTATCCTCAGCTATACTAGTGGTCTACTGTTAGTCAAGGTAAACAAGTCATATCCTCAGTTATACTAGTGGTCTACTGTTAGTCAAGGTAAAAAAGCCGTATCCTCAGCTATACTAGTGGTCTACTGTTAGTCAAGGTAAACAAGTAATATCCTCAGCTATACTAGTGGTCTATTGTTAGTCAAGGTAAACAAGTCATATCCTCAGCTATACTAGTGGTCTACTGTTAGTCAAGGTAAACAAGTAATATCCTCAGCTATACTAGTGGTCTACTGTTAGTCAAGGTAAACAAGCCGTATCCTCAGCTATACTAGTGGTCTACTGTTAGTCAAGGTAAACAAGTCATATCCTCAGCTATACTAGTGGTCTACTGTTAGTCAAGGTAAACAAGTCATATCCTCAGCTATACTAGTGGTCTACTGTTAGTCAAGGTAAACAAGCCGTATCCTCAGCTATACTAGTGGTCTACTGTTAGTCAAGGTAAACAAGTCTTATCCTCAGCTATACTAGTGGTCTACTGTTAGTCAAGGTAAAAAAGCCGTATCCTCAGCTATACTAGTGGTCTACTGTTAGTCAAGGTAAACAAGTAATATCCTCAGCTATACTAGTGGTCTACTGTTAGTCAAGGTAAACAAGCCGTATCCTCAGCTATACTAGTGGTCTACTGTTAGTCAAGGTAAACAAGCCGTATCCTCAGCTATACTAGTGGTCTACTGTTAGTCAAGGTAAACAAGTCCTATCCTCAGCTATACTAGTGGTCTACTGTTAGTCAAGGTAAACAAGTCCTATCCTCAGCTATACTAGTGGTCTACTGTTAGTCAAGGTAAACAAGTCATATCCTCAGTTATACTAGTGGTCTACTGTTAGTCAAGGTAAAAAAGCCGTATCCTCAGCTATACTAGTGGTCTACTGTTAGTCAAGGTAAACAAGTAATATCCTCAGCTATACTAGTGGTCTACTGTTAGTCAAGGTAAACAAGTCATATCCTCAGCTATACTAGTGGTCTACTGTTAGTCAAGGTAAACAAGCCGTATCCTCAGCTATACTAGTGGTCTACTGTTAGTCAAGGTAAACAAGTAATATCCTCAGCTATACTAGTGGTATACTGTTAGTCAAGGTAAACAAGTCTTATCCTCAGCTATACTAGTGGTCTACTGTTAGTCAAGGTAAACAAGCCGTATCCTCAGCTATACTAGTGGTCTACTGTTAGTCAAGGTAAACAAGCCGTATCCTCAGCTATACTAGTGGTCTACTGTTAGTCAAGGTAAACAAGTCATATCCTCAACCTCAGCTATACTAGTGGTCTACTGTTAGTCAAGGTAAACAAGCCGTATCCTCAGCTATACTAGTGGTCTACTGTTAGTCAAGGTAAACAAGCCGTATCCTCAACCTCAGCTATACTAGTGGTCTACTGTTAGTAAAGGTAAACAAGTCATATCCTCAGCTATACCAGTGGTCTACTGTTAGTCAAGGTAAACAAGCCGTATTCTCAGCTATACTAGTGGTCTACTGTTAGTCAAGGTAAACAAGCCGTGTCCTCAGCTATACTAGTGGTCTACTGTTAGTCAAGGTAAACAAGCCGTATCCTCAGCTATACAAGTGCTCTACTGTTAGTCAAGGTAAACAAGTCATATCCTCAGCAATACTAGTGGTCTACTGTTAGTCAAGGTAAACAAGTCATATCCTCAGCTATACTAGTGGTCTACTGTTAGTCAAGGTAAACAAGTCATATCCTCAGCTATACTAGTGGTCTACTGTTAGTCAAGGAAAACAAGTCATATCCTCAGCTATACTAGTGGTCTACTGTTAGTCAAGGTAAACAAGCCGTATCCTCAGCTATACTAGTGGTCTACTGTTAGTCAAGGTAAACACGCCCTATCCTCAGCTATACTAGTTGTCTACTGTTAGTCAAGGTAAACAAGTCCTATCCTCAGCTATACTAGTGGTCTACTGTTAATCAAGGTAAACAAGCCGTATCCTCAGCTATACTAGTGGTCTACTGTTAGTCAAGTTAAACAAGTCATATCCTCAACTATACTAGTGGTGTACTGTTAGTCAAGGTAAACAAGCCGTATCCTCAACCTCAGCTATACTAGTGGTCTACTGTTAGTCAAGGTAAACATGCCGTATCCTCAGCTATACTAGTGGTCTACTGTTAGTCAAGGTAAACAAGTCATATCCTCAGCTATACTAGTGGTCTACTGTTAGTCAAGGTAAACAAGCCGTATCCTCAGCTATACTAGTGGTCTACTGTTAGTCAAGGTAAACAAGCTGTATCCTCAGCTATACTACTGGTCTACTGTTAGTCAAGGTAAACAAGCCGTATCCTCAGCTATACTAGTTGTCTACTGTTAGTCAAGGTAAACAAGTCATATCCTCAGCTATTCTAGTGGTCTACTGTTAGTCAAGTTAAACAAGTCATATCCTCAACTATACTAGTGGTCTACTGTTAGTCAAGGGAAACAAGCCGTATCCTCAGCTATACTAGTGGTCTACCGTTGGTCAAGGTAAACAAGTCATATCCTCAGCTATACTAGTGGTCTACTGTTAGTCAAGGTAAACAAGTCGTATCCTCAGCTATACTAGTGGTCTACTGTTAGTCAGGTAAACAAGCCGTATCCTCAGCTATACTAGTGGTCTACTGTTAGTCAAGGTAAACAAGTCATATCCTCAGCTATACTAGTGGTCTACTGTTAGTCAAGGTAAACAAGTCGTATCCTCAGCTATACTAGTTGTCTACTGTTAGTCAAGGTAAACAAGCCGTGTCCTCAGCTATACTAGTTGTCTACTGTTAGTCAAGGTAAACAAGCCGTATCCTCAGCTATACTAGTGGTCTACTGTTAGTCAAGGTAAACAAGCCGTGTCCTCAGCTATACTAGTTGTCTACTGTTAGTCAAGGTAAACAAGCCGTATCCTCAGCTATACTAGTAGTCTACTGTTAGTCAAGGTAAACAAGTCATATCCTCAACCTCAGCTATACTAGCGGTCAACTGTTAGTCAAGGTAAACAAGCCATATCTTCAGCTATGCTAGTGGTCTACTGTTAGTCAAGGTAAACAAGTCATATCCTCAACCTCAGCTATACTAGTGGTCTACTATTAGTCAAGGTAAACAAGTCATATCCTCAGCTATACTAGTGGTCTACTATTAGTCAAGGTAAACAAGTCATATCCTCAACCTCAGCTATACTAGTGGTCAACTGTTAGTCAAGGTAAACAAGCCATATCCTCAGCTATACTAGTGGTCTACTATTAGTCAAGGTAAACAAGTCATATCCTCAACCTCAGCGATACTAGTGGTCTACTGTTAGTCAAGGTAAACTAGCCGTATCCTCAACCTCAGCTATACTAGTGGTCTACTGTTAGTCAAGGTAAACAAGCCGTATCCTCAGCTATACTAGTGGTCTACTGTTAGTCAAGGTAAACAAGCCGTATCCTCAGCTATACTAGTGGTCTACTGTTAGTCAAGGTAAACAAGTCATATCCTCAACCTCAGCTATACTAGTGGTCAACTGTTAGTCAAGGTAAACAAGTCATATCCTCAACCTCAGCTATACTAGTGGTCTACTGTTAGTCAAGGTAAACAAGTCGTATCCTCAGCTATACTAGTGGTCTACTGTTAGTCAAGGTAAACAAGCCGTGTCCTCAGCTATACTAGTTGTCTACTGTTAGTCAAGGTAAACAAGCCGTATCCTCAGCTATACTAGCAGTCTACTGTTAGTCAAGGTAAACAAGTCATATCCTCAACCTCAGCTATACTAGCGGTCAACTGTTAGTCAAGGTAAACACGCCCTATCCTCAGCTATACTAGTGGTCTACTATTAGTCAAGGTAAACAAGTCATATCCTCAGCTATACTAGTGGTCTACTGTTAGTCAAGGTAAACAAGCCGTGTCCTCAGCTATACTAGTTGTCTACTGTTAGTCAAGGTAAACAAGCCGTATCCTCAGCTATACTAGTGGTCTACCGTTGGTCAAGGTAAACAAGTCATATCCTCAGCTATACTAGTGGTCTACTGTTAGTCAAGGTAAACAAGTCGTATCCTCAGCTATACTAGTTGTCTACTGTTAGTCAAGGTAAACAAGCCATGTCCTCAGCTATACTAGTTGTCTACTGTTAGTCAAGGTAAACAAGCCGTATCCTCAGCTATACTAGTGGTCTACTGTTAGTCAAGGTAAACAAGTCATATCCTCAACCTCAGCTATACTAGTGGTCAACTGTTAGTCAAGGTAAACAAGTCATATCCTCAACCTCAGCTATACTAGTGGTCTACTGTTAGTCAAGGTAAACAAGTCGTATCCTCAGCTATACTAGTGGTCTACTGTTAGTCAAGGTAAACAAGCCGTGTCCTCAGCTATACTAGTTGTCTACTGTTAGTCAAGGTAAACAAGCCGTATCCTCAGCTATACTAGCAGTCTACTGTTAGTCAAGGTAAACAAGTCATATCCTCAACCTCAGCTATACTAGCGGTCAACTGTTAGTCAAGGTAAACACGCCCTATCCTCAGCTATACTAGTGGTCTACTATTAGTCAAGGTAAACAAGTCATATCCTCAGCTATACTAGTGGTCTACTGTTAGTCAAGGTAAACAAGTCGTATCCTCAGCTATAATAGTGGTCTACTGTTAGTCAAGGTAAACAAGACATATCCTCAGCTATACTAGTGGTCTACTGTTAGTTAAGGTAAACAAGCCTTATCCTCAGCTATACTAGTGGTCAACTGTTAGTCAAGGTAAACAAGCCATATCCTCAGCTATACTAGTGGTCTACTATTAGTCAAGGTAAACAAGTCATATCCTCAACCTCAGCGATACTAGTGGTCTACTGTTAGTCAAGGTAAACTAGCCGTATCCTCAACCTCAGCTATACTAGTGGTCTACTGTTAGTCAAGGTAAACAAGCCGTATCCTCAGCTATACTAGTGGTCTACTGTTAGTCAAGGTAAACAAGCCGTATCCTCAGCTATACTAGTGGTCTACTATTAGTCAAGGTAAACAAGTCTTATCCTCAGCTATACTAGTGGTCTACTGTTAGTCAAGGTAAACAAGCCGTATCCTCAGCTATACTAGTGGTCTACTGTTAGTCAAGGTAAACAAGTCATATCCTCAGCTATACTAGTGGTCTACTGTTAGTCAAGGTAAACAAGTCGTATCCTCAGCTATACTATTGGTCTACTATTAGTCAAGGTAAACAAGTCGTATCCTCAGCTATACTAGTTGTCTACTGTTAGTCAAGGTAAACAAGCCGTGTCCTCAGCTATACTAGTTGTCTACTGTTAGTCAAGGTAAACAAGCCGTATCCTCAGCTATACTAGTGGTCTACTGTTAGTCAAGGTAAACAAGTCATATCCTCAACCTCAGCTATACTAGTGGTCTACTGTTAGTCAAGGTAAACAAGTCGTATCCTAAGCTATACTAGTGGTCTACTGTTAGTCAAGGTAAACAAGCCGTGTCCTCAGCTATACTAGTTGTCTACTGTTAGTCAACGTAAACAAGCCGTATCCTCAGCTATACTAGTGGTCTACTGTTAGTCAAGGTAAACAAGTCATATCCTCAACCTCAGCTATACTAGTGGTCTACTGTTAGTCAAGGTAAACAAGTCGTATCCTCAGCTATACTAGTGGTCTACTGTTAGTCAAGATAAACAAGCCGTGTCCTCAGGTATACTAGTTGTCTACTGTTAGTCAAGGTAAACAAGCCGTATCCTCAGCTATACTAGCAGTCTACTGTTAGTCAAGGTAAACAAGTCATATCCTCAACCTCAGCTATACTAGTGGTCTACTGTTAGTCAAGGTAAACAAGACATATCCTCAGCTATACTAGTGGTCTACTGTTAGTTAAGGTAAACAAGCCTTATCCTCAGCTATACTAGTGGTCAACTGTTAGTCAAGGTAAACAAGCCATATCCTCAGCTATACTAGTGGTCTACTATTAGTCAAGGTAAACTGGCCGTATCCTCAACCTCAGCTATACTAGTGGTCTACTGTTAGTCAAGGTAAACAAGCCGTATCCTCAGCTATACTAGTGGTCTACTGTTAGTCAAGGTAAACAAGCCGTATCCTCAGCTATACTAGTGGTCTACTATTAGTCAAGGTAAACAAGTCTTATCCTCAGCTATACTAGTGGTCTACTGTTAGTCAAGGTAAACAAGCCGTGTCCTCAGCTATACTAGTTGTCTACTGTTAGTCAAGGTAAACAAGCCGTATCCTCAGCTATACTAGTGGTCTACCGTTGGTCAAGGTAAACAAGTCATATCCTCAGCTATACTAGTGGTCTACTGTTAGTCAAGGTAAACAAGTCGTATCCTCAGCTATACTAGTTGTCTACTGTTAGTCAAGGTAAACAAGCCGTATCCTCAGCTATACTAGTGGTCTACTGTTAGTCAAGGTAAACAAGCCGTGTCCTCAGCTATACTAGTTGTCTACTGTTAGTCAAGGTAAACAAGCCGTATCCTCAGCTATACTAGTAGTCTACTGTTAGTCAAGGTAAACAAGTCATATCCTCAACCTCAGCTATACTAGCGGTCAACTGTTAGTCAAGGTAAACAAGCCATATCTTCAGCTATGCTAGTGGTCTACTGTTAGTCAAGGTAAACAAGTCATATCCTCAACCTCAGCTATACTAGTGGTCTACTATTAGTCAAGGTAAACAAGTCATATCCTCAGCTATACTAGTGGTCTACTATTAGTCAAGGTAAACAAGTCATATCCTCAACCTCAGCTATACTAGTGGTCAACTGTTAGTCAAGGTAAACAAGCCATATCCTCAGCTATACTAGTGGTCTACTATTAGTCAAGGTAAACAAGTCATATCCTCAACCTCAGCGATACCAGTGGTCTACTGTTAGTCAAGGTAAACTAGCCGTATCCTCAACCTCAGCTATACTAGTGGTCTACTGTTAGTCAAGGTAAACAAGCCGTATCCTCAGCTATACTAGTGGTCTACTGTTAGTCAAGGTAAACAAGCCGTATCCTCAGCTATACTAGTGGTCTACTATTAGTCAAGGTAAACAAGTCTTATCCTCAGCTATACTAGTGGTCTACTGTTAGTCAAGGTAAACAAGCCGTGTCCTCAGCTATACTAGTTGTCTACTGTTAGTCAAGGTAAACAAGCCGTATCCTCAGCTATACTAGTGGTCTACCGTTGGTCAAGGTAAACAAGTCATATCCTCAGCTATACTAGTGGTCTACCGTTAGTCAAGGTAAACAAGTCGTATCCTCAGCTATACTAGTTGTCTACTGTTAGTCAAGGTAAACAAGCCATGTCCTCAGCTATACTAGTTGTCTACTGTTAGTCAAGGTAAACAAGCCGTATCCTCAGCTATACTAGTGGTCTACTGTTAGTCAAGGTAAACAAGCCGTATCCTCAGCTATACTAGTGGTCTACTGTTAGTCAAGGTAAACAAGTCATATCCTCAACCTCAGCTATACTAGTGGTCAACTGTTAGTCCAGGTAAACAAGTCATATCCTCAACCTCAGCTATACTAGTGGTCTACTGTTAGTCAAGGTAAACAAGTCGTATCCTCAGCTATACTAGTGGTCTACTGTTAGTCAAGGTAAACAAGCCGTGTCCTCAGCTATACTAGTTGTCTACTGTTAGTCAAGGTAAACAAGCCGTATCCTCAGCTATACTAGCAGTCTACTGTTAGTCAAGGTAAACAAGTCATATCCTCAACTTCAGCTATACTAGCGGTCAACTGTTAGTCAAGGTAAACACGCCCTATCCTCAGCTATACTAGTGGTCTACTATTAATCAAGGTAAACAAGTCATATCCTCAGCTATACTAGTGGTCTACTGTTAGTCAAGGTAAACAAGTCGTATCCTCAGCTATACTAGTGGTCTACTGTTAGTCAAGGTAAACAAGACATATCCTCAGCTATACTAGTGGTCTACTGTTAGTTAAGGTAAACAAGCCTTATCCTCAGCTATACTAGTGGTCAACTGTTAGTCAAGGTAAACAAGCCATATCCTCAGCTATACTAGTGGTCTACTATTAGTCAAGGTAAACAAGTCATATCCTCAACCTCAGCGATACTAGTGGTCTACTGTTAGTCAAGGTAAACTAGCCGTATCCTCAACCTCAGCTATACTAGTGGTCTACTGTTAGTCAAGGTAAACAAGCCGTATCCTCAGCTATACTAGTGGTCTACTGTTAGTCAAGGTAAACAAGCCGTATCCTCAGCTATACTAGTGGTCTACTATTAGTCAAGGTAAACAAGTCTTATCCTCAGCTATACTAGTGGTCTACTGTTAGTCAAGGTAAACAAGCCGTATCCTCAGCTATACTAGTGGTCTACTGTTAGTCAAGGTAAACAAGTCATATCCTCAGCTATACTAGTGGTCTACTGTTAGTCAAGGTAAACAAGTCGTATCCTCAGCTATACTAGTGGTCTACTATTAGTCAAGGTAAACAAGTCGTATCCTCAGCTATACTAGTTGTCTACTGTTAGTCAAGGTAAACAAGCCGTGTCCTCAGCTATACTAGTTGTCTACTGTTAGTCAAGGTAAACAAGTCATATCCTCAGCTATACTAGTGGTCAACTGTTAGTCAAGGTAAACAAGTCATATCCTCAACCTCAGCTATACTAGTGGTCTACTGTTAGTCAAGGTAAACAAGTCGTATCCTAAACTATACTAGTGGTCTACTGTTAGTCAAGGTAAACAAGCCGTGTCCTCAGCTATACTAGTTGTCTACTGTTAGTCAAGGTAAACAAGCCGTATCCTCAGCTATACTAGTGGTCTACTGTTAGTCAAGGTAAACAAGTCATATCCTCAACCTCAGCTATACTAGTGGTCTACTGTTAGTCAAGGTAAACAAGTCGTATCCTCAGCTATACTAGTGGTCTACTGTTAGTCAAGATAAACAAGCCGTGTCCTCAGGTATACTAGTTGTCTACTGTTAGTCAAGGTAAACAAGCCGTATCCTCAGCTATACTAGCAGTCTACTGTTAGTCAAGGTAAACAAGTCATATCCTCAACCTCAGCTATACTAGTGGTCTACTGTTAGTCAAGGTAAACAAGACATATCCTCAGCTATACTAGTGGTCTACTGTTAGTTAAGGTAAACAAGCCTTATCCTCAGCTATACTAGTGGTCAACTGTTAGTCAAGGTAAACAAGCCATATCCTCAGCTATACTAGTGGTCTACTATTAGTCAAGGTAAACTGGCCGTATCCTCAACCTCAGCTATACTAGTGGTCTACTGTTAGTCAAGGTAAACAAGCCGTATCCTCAGCTATACTAGTGGTCTACTGTTAGTCAAGGTAAACAAGCCGTATCCTCAGCTATACTAGTGGTCTACTGTTAGTCAAGGTAAACAAGTCTTATCCTCAGCTATACTAGTGGTCTACTGTTAGTCAAGGTAAACAAGCCGTGTCCTCAGCTATACTAGTTGTCTACTGTTAGTCAAGGTAAACAAGCCGTATCCTCAGCTATACTAGTGGTCTACCGTTGGTCAAGGTAAACAAGTCATATCCTCAGCTATACTAGTGGTCTACTGTTAGTCAAGGTAAACAAGTCGTATCCTCAGCTATACTAGTTGTCTACTGTTAGTCAAGGTAAACAAGCCGTATCCTCAGCTATACTAGTGGTCTACTGTTAGTCAAGGTAAACAAGCCGTGTCCTCAGCTATACTAGTTGTCTACTGTTAGTCAAGGTAAACAAGCCGTATCCTCAGTTATACTAGTAGTCTACTGTTAGTCAAGGTAAACAAGTCATATCCTCAACCTCAGCTATACTAGCGGTCAACTGTTAGTCAAGGTAAACAAGCCATATCTTCAGCTATGCTAGTGGTCTACTGTTAGTCAAGGTAAACAAGTCATATCCTCAACCTCAGCTATACTAGTGGTCTACTATTAGTCAAGGTAAACAAGTCATATCCTCAGCTATACTAGTGGTCTACTATTACTCAAGGTAAACAAGTCATATCCTCAACCTCAGCTATACTAGTGGTCAACTGTTAGTCAAGGTAAACAAGCCATATCCTCAGCTATACTAGTGGTCTACTATTAGTCAAGGTAACAAGTCATATCCTCAACCTCAGCGATACCAGTGGTCTACTGTTAGTCAAGGTAAACTAGCCGTATCCTCAACCTCAGCTATACTAGTGGTCTACTGTTAGTCAAGGTAAACAAGTCGTATCCTCAGCTATACTAGTGGTCTACTGTTAGTCAAGGTAAACAAGCCGTGTCCTCAGCTATACTAGTTGTCTACTGTTAGTCAAGGTAAACAAGCCGTATCCTCAGCTATACTAGCAGTCTACTGTTAGTCAAGGTAAACAAGTCATATCCTCAACTTCAGCTATACTAGCGGTCAACTGTTAGTCAAGGTAAACACGCCCTATCCTCAGCTATACTAGTGGTCTACTATTAATCAAGGTAAACAAGTCATATCCTCAGCTATACTAGTGGTCTACTGTTAGTCAAGGTAAACAAGTCGTATCCTCAGCTATACTAGTGGTCTACTGTTAGTCAAGGTAAACAAGACATATCCTCAGCTATACTAGTGGTCTACTGTTAGTTAAGGTAAACAAGCCTTATCCTCAGCTATACTAGTGGTCAACTGTTAGTCAAGGTAAACAAGCCATATCCTCAGCTATACTAGTGGTCTACTATTAAAAAAGGTAAACAAGTCATATCCTCAACCTCAGCGATACTAGTGGTCTACTGTTAGTCAAGGTAAACTAGCCGTATCCTCAACCTCAGCTATACTAGTGGTCTACTGTTAGTCAAGGTAAACAAGCCGTATCCTCAGCTATACTAGTGGTCTACTGTTAGTCAAGGTAAACAAGTCGTATCCTCAGCTATACTAGTGGTCTACTGTTAGTCAAGGTAAACAAGCCGTATCCTCAGCTATACTAGTGGTCTACTATTAGTCAAGGTAAACAAGCCGTATCCTCAGCTATACTAGTGGTCTACTGTTAGTCAAGGTAAACAAGTCGTATCCTCAGCTATACTAGTGGTCTACTGTTAGTCAAGGTAAACAAGTCGTATCCTCAGCTATACTAGTTGTCTACTGTTAGTCAAGGTAAACAAGCCGTGTCCTCAGCTATACTAGTTGTCTACTGTTAGTCAAGGTAAACAAGCCGTATCCTCAGCTATACTAGTGGTCTACTGTTAGTCAAGGTAAACAAGTCATATCCTCAACCTCAGCTATACTAGTGGTCTACTGTTAGTCAAGGTAAACAAGTCGTATCCTAAACTATACTAGTGGTCTACTGTTAGTCAAGGTAAACAAGCCGTGTCCTCAGCTATACTAGTTGTCTACTGTTAGTCAAGGTAAACAAGCCGTATCCTCAGCTATACTAGTGGTCTACTGTTAGTCAAGGTAAACAAGTCATATCCTCAACCTCAGCTATACTAGTGGTCTACTGTTAGTCAAGGTAAACAAGTCGTATCCTCAGCTATACTAGTGGTCTACTGTTAGTCAAGGTAAACAAGCCGTGTCCTCAGCTATACTAGTTGTCTACTGTTAGTCAAGGTAAACAAGCCGTATCCTCAGCTATACTAGCAGTCTACTGTTAGTCAAGGTAAACAAGTCATATCCTCAACCTCAGCTATACTAGTGGTCTACTGTTAGTCAAGGTAAACAAGCCATATCCTCAGCTATACTAGTGGTCTACTATTAGTCAAGGTAAACAAGTCATATCCTCAACCTCAGCTATACTAGTGGTCTACTGTTAGTCAAGGTAAACAAGACATATCCTCAGCTATACTAGTGGTCTACTGTTAGTTAAGGTAAACAAGCCTTATCCTCAGCTATACTAGTGGTCAACTGTTTAGTCAAGGTAAACAAAGCCAGTATCCTCAGCTATACTAGTGGTCTACTATTAGTCAAGGTAAACAAGTCATATCCTCAACCTCAGCGATACTAGTGGTCTACTGTTAGTCCAAGGTATAACTAGCCGTATCCTCACACCTCCAGCTTATTACTAGTTGTTTTCTACTGTTAGTCAAGGTAAACAGCCGTATCCTCAGCTATACTATTGTGTTGTATACTGTTAGTCAATGGTAATAACAAGATCGTATTCCTCAAGCTATACTAGTGGTCTCCTTATAGTCCAAGGTAAAAAGTCTTATCCTCAGCTATACGTAGTGGTCTATGTTAGTCCAGGTAAACAAGTCAGTATCCTCAGCTATACTAGTGGTCTACTGTTAGTACAAGGTAAACAAGCCGTGTCCTCAGCTTACTAGTGTCTACTGTTAGTCACGGCTTAAACAGCAGTATCTCAGCTAACTGGTCTACTGTTAGTCAAGGTAAACAAGTCACTCTCAACCTCAAGCTATTACTAGCTGGTTCTAACTGTTAGTCAAGGTAAAAAGTCGTATCCT
>NW_021822415.1:0-27975 GCF_901001165.1 Salmo trutta | reverse complement strand
TCTGTCACTGTCTTTCTTTCTGTCACTCTCTCTTTCTGTCACTCTCTCGTTCTCTCTCTCTCTCTGTCTCTCTCTCTCAATTCAATTTACAATTTAAAGGGCTTTATTGGCATGGAAAACATATGTTTACATTGCCAAAGCAAGTGAAATAAACAATACAAAATGAACAGTAAACATTACACTTATAAAAGTTCCAAAATAATAAATACAATTCAAATGACATATTGTCTATATACAGTGTTGTAATGATGTACAAATAGTTAAAGTACAAAGGGAAGATACATAAATATAAATATGGGTTGTATTTACAATGGTGTTTGTTCTTCACTGGTTGACCTTTTCTTGTGGCAACAGGTCACAGATCTTGCTGCTGTGATGTCACACTGTGGTATTTCACCCAATAGATATGGGAGTTTATCAAAATTGGATTTGTTTTCTAATTCTTTGTGGGTCTGTGTAATCTGAGGGAAATATGTGTCTCTAATATGGTCATATTTATGCAGCTCAGTTTCCACCTCATGTGCACATTGCCTGTCTTCTCTTGAGAGCCAGGTCTGCCTTCGATGGCCTTTCTCAATAGCAAGGCTAAGCTCACTGAGTCTGTACATAGTCAAAGCTTTCCTTAGTGGTCAGGTATTCTCCCCATGTGTACTCTCTGTTTAGGGCCAAATAGCATTGTAGTTTGATCTGTTTTTTTGTTAATACACCACATGTTTTCTCATGATTTGGTTGGGTCTAATTGTGTTGCTCTCTCTCTCTCTCTCTCTCTCTCAATTTTTTTCAATTTCTATTCAATTTGCTTCATTGGCATGACGTAATGATGTACATATTGCCAAAGCTTACTTCGGATATTTACAATATGAAAATAATAAGAATCAAAATTGTCAACGGGACAACAGTAACAACAATAACCAAGGGTTAAAATAACCATACATTCAACAATAACAATAAGCATACAGTAGAGGACATGTGCAGGTTGATTGGTCTGTCAGACACTGTCCCTCAACTTATGGCAGGCAGCAATGTAGTGCGCTGCCAACCCACAGCTCTCTGCGTCCTCCCCCAACAGGATGGGTAGCCTATCCTCATCAGAGAGGTCTTTGAAACCTTGAATAAGGGTTTCAAATTTGGGGAAATGACACTCTAACTGTTTTATATTTTTTACATTTTGTCAGGAAATGCAGCTCCGTCTCAGGTTCTGCTGTTGTGCAGTGGTTGCACAGCCTTTCCTCTACAGGGAGCCAGGTTTTCCTGTGTCTACCCTTCTCAATGACAAGGCTGTGCTCACTGAGCCTGTACTTTGTCAAGGTTTTTCTAAGATTGTAGTTAGTAACCCTTGTCAAATAGTTAGCCATGGTGTACTATCGATTTAGGGCCAGATAGCACTGCATTTTGCTTTGTGCTTGTGCTCCCCATTAAGCAATGTAGTTTTGTTTTGACTGTGTTGTAATTTGTTTTATTCTGATTGATTGCATGTTCTGGTCCTGAGGCTTCAGTGTGTTAGTAGAACAGGTTTGTGAACTCAGCCCCAGGACCAGCTGGATGAGGGGACTCTTTTCTTTGCTCAGCTCTTGGCATTGCAGGGCTTGGTAATGATATGAGAGGGGGTCACTGTATTTTAGATGTTTCCAAAACTTAATTGTGCTTTTTTGAGTTTTTATTATTAGTGGATATTGGCCTAATTCTGCCCTGCATGCATTGTTTGTAGTTTTTCTCTGGACATGTAGGAGAATCTTACAGAACTCTGCATGTAGGGTTTCAATGGGGTGTTTGTCCCATTTGATGAAATCTCGTTTTGCAAGTGGACCCCACACCTCGCTGCCATAAAGTACAATTGGTTCAGTGACACATTCAATTCGTTTTAGCCAAATTTTAATAGGTATTTCAATTTGAATTAGTTTTTTAATGGCGTAGAATGCGTGCTTTCTCTCTCAGTTCATTCACTCAAATCAAATCAAATCAAATGTATTTATATAGCCCTTCGTATATCAGCTGAAATCTCAAAGTGCTGTACAGAAACCCAGCCTAAAACCCCAAACAGCAAGCAATGCATGTGAAAGAGGCACGGTGGCTAGGAAAAACTCCCTAGGAAAAACTTCCTAGAAAGGCCAAAAACCTAGGAAGAAACCTAGAGAGGAACCAGGCTATGAGGGGTGGCCAGTCCTCTTCTGGCTGTGCCGGGTGGATATTATAACAGAACATGGTCAAGATGTCCGGTGAACAGGTCAGGGTTCCATAGCCGCAGGCAGAACAGTTGTAAAACTGGAGCAGCAGCATGGCCAGGTGGACTGGGGACAGCAACGAGTCATCATGCCAGGTAGTCCCGAGGCATGGTCCTAGGGCTCAGGTCCTCCGAGAGAAAGAAAGAAAGAGAGAAAGAGAGAATTAGAGAGAGCATATTTACATTCACACAGGACACCGGATAAGACAAGAGAATACTCCAGATGTAACAGACTGACCCGAGCCCCCCGGCACATAAACTACTGCAGCATAAATACTGGAGGCTGAGACAGGAGGGATCAGAAGACACTGTGGCCCCATCCGATGATACCCCCGGACAGGGCCAAACAGGCAGGATATAACCCCACCCACTTTGCCAAAGCACAGCCCCCACACCACTGGAGGGATGTCTACAACCACCAACTTACCGTCCGAAGACAAGGCCGAGTATAGCCCACAAAAATCTCCGCCATGGCACAACCCAAGGGGGGGCGACAACCCAGACAGGAAGACCACGTCAGTGACTCAACCCACTCAAGTGACGCACCCCTCCCATGGACGGCATGGAAGAACACCAGTAAGTCAGTGACTCAGCCCCTGTAATAGGGTTAGAGGCAGAGAATCCCAGTGGAAAGAGGGGAACCGGCAAGGCAGAGACAGCAAGGGCGGTTCGTTGCTCCAGCCTTTCCGTTCACCTTCACACTCCTGGGCCAGACTACACTTAATCATAGGACCTACTGAAGAGATAAGTCTTCAGTAAAGACTTAAAGGTTGAGACCGAGTCTGCGTCTCTCACATGGGTAGGCAGACCATTCCATAAAAATGGAGCTCTATAGGAGAAAGCCCTGCCTCCAGCCGTTTGCTTAGAAATTCTAGGGACAATAAGGAGGCCTGTGTCTTGTGACCGTAGCGTACGTGTAGGTATGTACGGCAGGACCAAATCGGAAAGATAGGTAGGAGCAAGCCCATGTAATGCTTTGTAGGTTAGCAGTAAAACCTTGAAATCAGCCCTTGCCTTAACAGGAAACCAGTGTAGGGAGGCTAGCACTGGAGTAATATGATCAAATTTTTTGGTTCTAGTCAGGATTCTAGCAGCCGTATTTAGCACTAACTGAAGTTTGTTTAATGCTTTATCCGGGTAGCCGGAAAGTAGAGCATTGCAGTAGTCCAGCCTAGAAGTAACAAAAGCATTGATTAATTTTTCTGCGTAATTTTTGGACAGAAAGTTTCTGATTTTTGCAATGTTACGTAGATGGAAAAAAGCTGTCCTTGAAACAGTCTTGATATGTTCTATTCACTGCCTCATTAAGGTGTCCAGTTGAGCTTATTTGTAAACCTCAGTAATTGTAGTGTGTGCAGTACTCTATATATTTCGTACCAATTGAGAACTTTGGTCTAATTCCCTGAGATCTGGATCTTCTCTGGAAAATCATTATTTAAATATTTTTGGGGTTTACTGCCAGGGCCCAGCTCTGGCAGGTCCAGGCTCTGCTGTAGGCCATGTGCTGTGGGTGACAGCAGGCATGGGTCATCTGCGAAGAGTAGGCATTTAACCTCTGAATTGTGGAGACTAACACCAGGGGCTGAGGATTTTTCTAGAATAGTGTCCAATTTGTTGATGTAAATATTGAAGAGTGCAGGGCTCAGATTGCAACCCTGGCGAAGGCCCCGCCCCTGGTTAAAGAATTCTGTTCTTTTCTTACCAATTTTAATGCTGCACGTATTGCCAGTATACATTGATTTAATTATGTCATATATTTTACCCCCTACACCACTTTCAATAACTTTGTAGAACAGTCCTGTATGCCAAATAGAATCAAATGCTTTTTGGAAGTTGATAAAGTAAGCGTATATTTTGGTATTATTTTGGTGGACATGTTTATCTATCAGGGTGTGTAGGGCGTAAATATGATCAGTCGTGCGATGTTTTGGTATAAATCCAATTTGGCTTTTACTCAAGACATTGTGCTTATTAAGGAAGTTTAGAACTCTTACATTGATGATACTACAGAAAACCTTCCCCAGGTTACTGTTCACACAAATGCCTCTGTAATTGTTAGTGTCAAATTTGTCTCCGTTCAGATTGGGGTTATGAGTCCTTGATTCCAGATGTCAGGGAAATAACCTACACTCAGGATCAAATTAAACAGTTTTAATATAGCCAATTGAAATTTTGCACTAGTGAGTTTGAGCATCTCATTTAGGATGCCATCAAGTTCGCATGCTTTTTTAAATTTGAGAGCCTGAAGTTTCTTATAGAGCTCCTGGTCAGTAATTGGGGAGTCCAATGGGTTTTGATTGTCCTTTATAGCTTTTTCTAATCCATTCAACTTCTCATGAATTTGACGTTGTTCTGCGTTTGTGTCAATTTGAACGGTATTGTAGAGTTGAAAAAAAAAATGGGTTGTCCATATGTCACCATTTTGTATCGCTAATTCCTCCTGTTTCGATTTTTTAAGTTTTTTCCAATTTTGCCAGAAGTTGTTTGTGTTGATGGACTCCGCAATTAGTGTCAGCTGCTTGCTGTTGTACTGTGCTTTTTTGGTTCTGAGTGTACGTTTATAGAGTTTTAAAGTCTCTCTCTCTGTCTCTCTCTCTCTCTCTCTCTCTCTCTCTCTCTGTCTCTCTGTCTCTCTGTCTCTCTGTCTCTCTCTCTCTCTCTCTCTCTCTCTCTCTGTCTCTCTGTCTCTCTCTCTCTCTCTCTCTCTCTCTCGTTAGTTTCCTAAGACTTTTATCAATGCATGTGTTGTCTTTTTTTTTATTGTTTCTCAGTGCGGAGGCCATCTACATATTCTATTACTGAACCGTTTATCTTCTGTTCCTAGGTGAGGTTGCAGGTGGGCCTGTACATAGTCTACATACTAGACTGGTTGACAGTCTACAGTAGAGAACAGATTCTGGTCCTACGGCTTGAAGATCACGCTTCCAACAGGAAATACACAATGCACAAAGTCTTTGACTTCCTTAACTTGGGTATGTAGTATTCAACTCTTGTCCTTAATAACATTTCTTTATTTCAAGTCAAGTCAGTCTGTATTGAAGCTGCCAGACACAGAGCTTTAATCCTTAGCAAGCTCTTTGATGTTTACTTATGCAACCACCGAAGATCCACATCATATTATTATTATAGACACTTCCCCATGCTGTTCTTACTATAAGCTGAAGGGGGCAGCACAACCCCACAGCCCTATAACTCCCCAACTATCCGACTAGTCTCACCGTCACCCAGGTAACAGGGTATAACAGAGGTTATGTCGTGGAATATTGCTTCAAAAATATAACACTCTTACAAGAACCTTTGAATTCAATATAGACTTTAATACAGAGTAGCAAAACCGAGTCCTTCCATGAAAAATACTAAATTCTCATATTACAGAGTCCTGCCTTTATAGGATTCTGTCTTTGCATAACGTATAGAGTCCCCTCCCTCTATATGAAAATGACTTCCCTGGACCGTTCTTTACCATTATCTCTCCATATCAGTTGTCGCTTGTTAACGGCCCACATCTGACAGCTGTATAGGTTATAATGGTAGCAGGACCCTGGTCCTATATGTTCCCATTCATCAGCTGTATAGGTTATAATGGTAGCAGGACCTGGTCCTATATGTTCCCATTCATCAGCTGTATAGGTTATAATGGTAGCAGGACCTGGTCCTATATGTTCCCATTCATCAGCTGTATAGGTTATAATGGTAGCAGGACCCTGGTCCTATATGTTCCCATTCATCAGCTGTATAGGTTATAATGGTAGCAGGACCTGGTCCTATATGTTCCATCCCTTATATAGCCATTCTGTCTCAGCTCTTCAAAGTGGACAGCCTAAATGCTGCTAATAATGGAAATGGAATCAGAGTCATGAGTTTTGCTCCCACAGTTACTGTAAAAGTTACTGTAAATCACTCTTTGATTGATTGACTGATTGATGAATTGATTGACTTACTGATTGGCTGATTAATGTATTGTTTGAATGACTGACTGACTGATTGATTGACCGACTGATTGATTGACTGGCAGATTGGTTGATTGACTGACTGACTGACTGTTTGACTGACTGATTGATTGACTGACTGATTGGTTGACTGGCAGATTGGTTGACTGACTGATTGATTGACTGGCAGATTGGTTGATTGACTGACTGATTGACTGATTGGTTGACTGGCAGATTGGTTGATTGACTGACTGATTGGTTGACTGGCAGATTGGTTGATTGACTGAATGATTGACTGACTGACTGACTGATTGGTTGATTAATGTATTGATTGAATGATTGACTGACTGACTGATTGATTGACTGACTGATTGGTTGACTGGCAGATTGGTTGATTGACTGACTGATTGATTGACTGGCAGATTGGTTGACTGACTGACTGACTGATTGACTGACTGACTGACTGATTGGTTGATTAATGTATTGATTGAATGATTGACTGAATGACTGATTGATTGACTGGCAGATTGGTTGATTGACTGACTGATTGATTGACTGACTGATTGGTTGACTGACTGACTGACTGACTGATTGGTTGACTGGCAGATTGGTTGATTGACTGACTGATTGATTGACTGACTGATTGGTTGATTTACTGACTGATTGACTGATTGGTATGTGGCTTACAGTATGTCTATGTGTGTATTAAAGGTCCGTTGACGGTGCAGAAGGAAGCGGAGATCACTAAAAGTCCCGCCTCCAACACACGGCGGCCAGCAGATAAGAACCTAGGACCCATGCTCCCCGTAACCAAGGAGATACTGAGGGACTTCTACACTCCGTTCAACATGAAACTGGCCAAGGTTCTCCGCAACGACTCCTTCAGATGGGACAACTATTCAAAACTCATATAAAGACTTTTTTTTTTAATGGGGAAACCATTCAAAACTCATATAAATACTATTTTTTTTAATGGGGAAACCATTCAAAACTCATGTCAAGACTTTTTTTAATGGGGAAACCATTCAGAGCTCATATAAAGACTTGTTTTAATGGGGAAACCATTCAGAGCTTATATAAAGATTTGTTTTAATGGGGAAACCATTCAGCACTCATATATCCCAGTCAATGTTCCATCTACATTTTTTGGGGCAAATTTCCGGTCTGCTGAGCGCAACCTTGAACTTTGTGAAAATTCTGTGCAACTTCCAGCGTGCGTTCACTGTGAACACTGAGGCTGTACTCACTTTAAGTTACAGTTTTAACAGTGGCCAAGTAGGCTACTGTGGCTATTTGATCATAATGTAGGTCTACCACAGTGGCCTACCATCAAAAACAATGGAGAAAATGCATCCCATAACATGTTAACATGGAAATAACTGTTCGATCATTCAGCCTACAGTAGCAGCCAATGTGTGGTGTTCAATGCCTTCATTCCATCAGACTTTTGAAGAGAAAAAACATGCAGTATTTTACATTAACCTGTTGATCCACTTGTCCTTCAGACAAGGAGGTGACTGAAAATGTTGTTGTTGTTTGATGCAAGAAACCACTTTCCAAAATAAAATCCATTATTATTCCCATACCATTATTACAGAGAATAAGACAAAAAAAATGCTACCCTCTGCCTATTGGCTGCTGAGCTTATTCAAGCCTGTCTCAAAATACAACACTGCCCCTTTAAGACAACAACAAAAAAGCTCTTTACCTGACTCCCTTTTCCAAAGATGTCTAGAAATGTACACATTTTGTGCTCTTGTTGGAAGCAATCACTCCCCTATTTCTGACTACAAATGGGCTAATATCTCACTAACTGGCAAAGGATATGAACAAAATGTGCACACATGGCTAAATGCAGCTCTTGATTTAACCTCAGCACAAGCGCATCCATTCACAACCGCTCATGCTGTAAACACAGTCCAGTTTAAAGTCAATGGCACAGATCCATATATGGCAATGGTCTATTTGCATATAGGCCTACTGCAGCTCTGATTGTTTATGCTACACTGGTTCGTGTAGAGTACGGTCTGAGTTGTGCGTGTCAATACAATAGAATCGTGGGAGAAGTTTGGAACCACCAAGACTCTTCCTAGAGCTGACCGCCCGTCAAAACTGAGCATTCGGGGGAGAAGGGCCTTGATCAGGGAGGTGAACAAGAACCCAATGGTCACTCTGGCAGAGCTTTAGAGTTCCTCTGTGGAGATGGGAGAATCTTCCAGAAGGACAACCATCTCTGCAGCACTCCACCAATCAGGACTTTATGGAAGAGTGACCAGACGACAGACAGTCCTCAGTAAAAGGCACATGACAGCCCACTTGGAGTTTGCCAAAAGGCACCTAAAGGACTCAGACCATGAGAAACAAGATTCTATGGTCTGTTGAAACCAAGATTGAACTCTTTGGCCTGAATGCCAAGCGTCACATTTGGAGGAAACCTGGCACCATCCCTACGATGAAGCATGGTGGTGGCAGCATCATGCTTTGGGGATATTTTTCAGCGGCAGGGACTGGGAGACTAGTCACAATCGAGACAAATATGAACGGTGCAAAGTACAGAGAGATCCTTGATGAAAACCTGCTCCAGAGCACTCAGGACCTCAGACTGGGGTGAAGGTTCACCTTCCAACAAGTTAACAACCCTATGCACACAGCCAAGACAACGCAGGAGTGGCTTCGGGACAAGTCTCTGAATGTCCTTGAGTGACCCAGCCAGAGCCTGGACTTGAACCCATCAAACATCTCGGGAGAGACCTGAAAATAGCTGTGCAGCAACGCTCCACATCCAACCTGACAGAGCTTGAGTGGAAAATGTGAGAAACTCCTCAAATACAGGTGTGCCAAGCTTGTAGCGTCATACCCAAGAAGAATCGAGGCTGTAATCGCTGCCAAAGGTGCTTCAACAAAGTACTGAGTAAAGGGTCTGAATACTTACGTAAATGTGATATTTCAGTTTTTTATTGTTAATAAATTAACTAAAAAATCTAAAATCCTGTTTTTGCTTTGTCATTATGGGCTATTGTACTGTATGTAGATTAATGAGGGATTTTTTTTTTAAATCAATTTTAGAATAAGACTGTAACGTAACAAAATGTGGAAAAAGTCAAGTAGTCTGAATTGTTTCTGAAGGCGCTGTACATTTAAATCACGTGCTTTTTAATTTGTATTTTACTGGGCGGATGGTGCCTGCATCTGATGGTCAGTCTCGGCGGAGGGAGAAGAGCAGCAGACTGATGGTCAGTCTCGGCGGAGGGAGAAGAGCAGCAGACTGATGGTCAGTCTCGGCGGAGGGAGAAGAGCAGCAGACTGAGGGTCAGTCTCGGCGGAGGGAGAAGAGCAGCAGACTGATGGTCAGTCTCGGCGGAGGGAGAAGAGCAGCAGACTGAGGGTCAGTCTCGGCGGAGGGAGAAGAGCAGCAGACTGAGGGTCAGTCTCGGCGGAGGGAGAAGAGCAGCAGACTGAGGGTCAGTCTCGGCGGAGGGAGAAGAGCAGCAGACTGATGGTCAGTCTCGGCGGAGGGAGAAGAGCAGCAGACTGATGGTCAGTCTCGGCGGAGGGAGAAGAGCAGCAGACTGAGGGTCAGTCTCGGCGGAGGGAGAAGAGCAGCAGACTGATGGTCAGTCTCGGTGGAGGGAGAAGAGCAGCAGACTGATGGTCAGTCTCGGCGGAGGGAGAAGAGCAGCAGACTGAGGGTCAGTCTCGGCGGAGGGAGAAGAGCAGCAGACTGAGGGTCAGTCTATCAACATCCCTCGAGTCGCATTATTTATGCCTCATGCACAAATTCATGTTGTTACTCCTATGAACTGAGAAAGTTAAATATTCCTCGATATTAAAAAAAAGACCCAAGCCGCTAATGACAACAACAATACAAGCCTATAGATACACTTTCCTACTCGTTCATTACTGCTGCAGTGCTTGTTGTAGCGCTGAGTGGAAATAGGAAGAACGTACATTTTATGGGTTATAAAAGTGTTGAATACAAAGTGTTGACTGTGCTGAGTGAGAACTTAAACATGAAGTCACTGATAAAAACAGTATCAACTTTGCTGTATTCGTTGACAGTCTCTCTCTAGTCGTGGTTTTAAACGTTTTGAAATCTCACAGTATCAACTCTGCTGTTTCTTTCTGTTATGGCTGCTACATTACTGCAGACACGGTCATCTGAGCCATCCGATTGGCCTGTAGTGCACTTGATTTGCTCTCTGGGCCCCGCCGGGAAGGCAGAATTTGTACCTTCAGACACATGAAATGGTTCAAAATGGCAACAGTTGTCCTACCGGGCGGCGCAGGACAGTTGAATCGGGTGCACCTACCGCCGAACAGCCCGAGATTAATAAAATAAATAGGAACACTTTATCGTTGGGTTTGGGCCATCGACTAGGAAGGCCTTAGAGATCGACTAGTGGATCGCGAACGATTTACAGAAATGTTTGGCGATCGTCTAGGAAGGCCTTAGAGATCGACCAGTGGATCGCCATCGATTTACAGAAATGTTTAGCGATCGACTAGGAATGCCTTGGAGATCGACCAGTTGATCGCGATCGACCGGTTGGTGACCACTGCAGTCTCGGGGCTAATGTGCACGCCAGCATGCCTGCAGCTTAGAGGGAACATTGGTGCCAGTCTGTTGCTGCTCTCTTGCCCAGCCTGGTCTCATAGACTAAACGTAACATAGTACATGTAAATCCAAAACACACCAAATGAGTTTGATATGTTTGGTATGGTTACATAAAACAGAAGGTTATTCTCCTTAACACAAACATCTAGCAACCCAAAGGTTGCGTGTTCGAATCACATCACTGACAATTTTAGCTAATTAGCAGCTTTGTAACTATTTATTTGTATCGGCTGTCATATAGAGGGGACCAAAGCGCAGAGTGTTGAGTGCTCATTATGATATTTATTAACTTAAAAAACACTAAAGACAAAATAACAAACGGCAAACGATCAGAATACAGTTCTGTCCTGTACAAAGACTAAACAGAAATAAACTGCCCACAGGTGGAAAAAAAACCCTACTTAAATATTATCTCCAATTAGAGGCAACGAGGATCAGCTCCCTCCAATTGGAGATCAATCCGAAAAAAACAACATAGAAATAGAAAAACTAGAACTAAAACATAGAAATAGAAAACATAGAACCCCCCCCCCCCTGTCACGCCCTGACCTACTCTACTATAGAAAATTACATCTTACCAGGGTCAGGACGTGACATTATTACTTTTTAGCTACTTTGCAACTACTTAGCATGTTAGCTAAACCTTCCCCTAACCTTAACCCATTGACCTAACTCCTAACCCTGACCTTAACCCCTAACGTTAGCATTAGCCACCTAGCCACCTAGCTGACGCTAGCCACATCAAATCGGAATTTGTAACAGCACACGTTTTTCAAATTTGCGACGTATTGTACGAATTGTAATTCATGACATATAATACAAATTGTAATTAGTAACATATCCTCGAACTGGACGATGGACATCCCCAAATGTATACATACCATACGAAACGTAACATATAATACTAACTGGAGTGTCCGTTTAATATGTTACATCTACTCCTGAGTCCAGGTTGTCTTGCCAACGCCAATCATGTTTGACATGTCAGTTCCATGAGGAGTTGGCAAGAGAGCAGGAACAGACTGGAACCCAGGCTACATTATAATTCACCCAGGCTACATAATAATCCATCCAGGCTAAATTTTAATTCACTCTTTTTAGAAAACAGGTTGGCTACCTAGAACCATTAAAGGTTCTCTGGCCGTCCCTGTAGTAGGAGAACCCGTTTTCGGATCACCCTGTAGGTTCCAAGTAGATGGTTCTACCTAGAACCAAAAAAGGGTTCCCCCACATGGACAGCCGAAGAATCCCTTTGTAAACATTTTGTGAACCCAAAACGTCACCCTATTTTCTAATTAGTGCACTGCTTTTGACTAGGGCCCATAGAACTATTGTAGTGCACTATGTAGGGAATAGGTTGCCATTTGGGCCTCACACTTAGTGTTAACCCCCTAGAATCTAAGTTACGTAACCTCCCCCCAAAAAATCCCCATGAAAATCCATCAGTTTAAACTAGAGATGTTGTTTTTCATTGGATGTGTGTCAATCCACCGCATTGGCCAGTACCGCACTTCCTCATCTGCTGTGAAAGGTGGCAGAGCGGTGTCGGTCAGACCGTGAGACATCTCGAAAATTGGTCTTCTCACGTAAACGTCCGAACGGTTTGACCTACTGTTATGATCGCTCTATAGAAAGGGGAGATTCTCACGATTCTCAGTTTTTTTGCTCTACGACCTCGTCTGAAGGTAACTGGTACTGGTTTAAAAAAACAAAACAAATGGAAGTATGAAGGTAGTTTTGGTCTACCCCCCCCCCCCCAAAAAAAATGGTTAAATATGTGTCAAAAATAAAAACATTTAGGACAGACACTTCAAAACCTTGTTTCTTATGATAAATTTTTTTTGACTGTCCTTTTTGCCATTTCTGAATGTGTTATTCAATGTGTTTTTATGGTCAAAATCTAAGGTCAAAATCCGACATTTTATCAAATCATATTTTTGTAAATATTTTTGGGGGGCATACCTATAGGGTTCCTAAAATTCTAAATCTGGTTCCTAAAATTCTAATTGATCCATAGTATGACCATCTTAAAATAATTCCATATGTCAGTTTAGCCCCCCCCCATTAAGGATCCTCCTTTTCTTGTTGTATCATCTCTCCCATCAAGAGGATTTATGTTGAGGAATGTTGAGGAATCAAAGTGTGTTTTTATTTAAATAATAAATAAAAAAAGTTATATATCAATGCGGAGTATACCAATGATTCATAATCTCACCTGGGTCCCGACTAGTATACCAATGATTCATAATCCCACCTGGGTCCTGACTAGTATACCAATGATTCATAATCTCACCTGGGTCCCGACTAGTATACCAATGATTCATAATCCCACCTGGGTCCCGACTAGTATACCAATGATTCATAATCCCACCTGGGTCCTGACTAGTATACCAATGATTCATAATCCCACCTGGGTCCTGACTAGTATACCAATGATTCATAATCCCACCTGGGTCCTGACTAGTATACCAATGATTCGTAATCCCACCTGGGTCCTGACTAGTATACCAATGATTCATAATCCCACCTGGGTCCTGACTAGTATACCAATGATTCGTAATCCCACCTGGGTCCTGACTAGTATACCAATGATTCGTAATCCCACCTGGGTCCTGACTAGTATACCAATGATTCATAATCCCACCTGGGTCCTGACTAGTATACCAATGATTCATAATCCCACCTGGGTCCTGACTAGTATACCAATGATTCATAATCCCACCTGGGTCCTGACTAGTATACCAATGATTCATAATCCCACCTGAGTCCTGACTAGTATACCAATGATTCATAATCCCACCTGGGTCCTGACTAGTATACCAATGATTCATAATCTCACCTGGGTCCTGACTAGTATACCAATGATTCATAATCCCACCTGGGTCCTGACTAGTATACCAATGATTCGTAATCCCACCTGGGTCCTGACTAGTATACCAATGATTCATAATCCCACCTGGGTCCTGACTAGTATACCAATGATTCATAATCCCACCTGAGTCCTGACTAGTATACCAATGATTCATAATCCCACCTGGGTCCTGACTAGTATACCAATGATTCATAATCTCACCTGGGTCCTGACTAGTATACCAATGATTCGTAATCCCACCTGGGTCCTGACTAGTATACCAATGATTCGTAATCCCACCTGGGTCCTGACTAGTATACCAATGATTCATAATCCCACCTGGGTCCTGTCTAGTATACCAATGATTCATAATCTCACCTGGGTCCTGACTAGTATACCAATGATTCATAATCCCACCTGGGTCCTGACTAGTATACCAATGATTCATAATCCCACCTGGGTCCTAACTAGTATACCAATGATTCATAATCTCACCTGGGTCCTGACTAGTATACCAATTATTCATAATCCCACCTGGTTCCTAACTAGTATAAAATGATTCATAATCCCACCTGGGTCCTGACTAGTATACCAATGATTCATAATCCCACCTGGGTCCTGACTAGTATACCAATGATTCATAGTCCCACCTGGGTCTTGACTAGTATACCAATGATTCGTAATCCCACCTGGGTCCTGACTAGTATACCAATAATTCGTAATCCCACCTGGGTCCTGAATAGTATACCAATGATTCATAATCCCACCTGGTTCCTAACTAGTATAAAATGATTCATAATCCCACCTGGGTCCTGACTAGTATACCAATGATTCGTAATCCCACCTGGGTCCTGACTAGTATACCAATGATTCATAATCCCACCTGGGTCTTGACTAGTATTCCAATGATTCGTAATCCCACCTGGGTCCTGACTAGTATACCAATGATTCGTAATCCCACCTGGGTCCTGACTAGTATACCAATGATTCATAATCCCACCTGGGTCTTGACTAGTATTCCAATGATTCGTAATCCCACCTGGGTCCTGACTAGTATACCAATGATTCGTAATCCCACCTGGGTCCTGACTAGTATACCTTAACTTCTCTCTGTGTGATACCATTCCACCACACCAACTGTCATGACCTTAACTTCTCTCTGTGAGTGTTTGTACACATGAATAATTATTTACACAATACTGACTTCTATTAGTTGATATATAAAAAAATGTTGTTCCAGTGAAAGGAAGGACTGTATCATAGTCCACGCACACACACACGCACGCACACACGCACATGCTCAAACACACGCACACACGCACACACACACACACACACACACACACACACACACACACACACACACACACACACACACACATACATGCACACACACACCAGATGGCAGAATTGTGCTGGGACGGTAAGATGTCTTAGGTAATTACAACTCATCAGCCTACAGTAATGACTTTCTCTCCCTTTGGTGGAGTCTATCATGTCCATTGAGAGACACATGTTGGATTAAAACTTTTTGTAATTTGAATTAGGCTTTTTATGTCAGAAGAACAATTAAGGTATGGGATTAAAAAATTATAAACAGACAGACAGAACAGTACAGTACAGTACAGACAGACAGACAGACAGACAGACAGACAGACAGACAGACAGACAGACAGACAGACAGACAGACAGACAGACAGACAGACAGACAGAAGACAGACAGACCGGCAGACACAAGACAGAGAGACCGGCAGACACAAGACAGACAGACAGACAGACAGACAGACAGACAGACAGACAGACAGACACAAGACAGACAGACAGACAGACAGACAGACAGACAGACAGACAGACAGACAGACAGACAGACAGACAGACAGACAGACAGACGTCCCGGTCCCTAAGGGAAATGGGAAGGACTAGTTATGGAACACTACTTTGTTTAATGAAGAAACATTTTGTTCAACTGTACGTGTCAACATTGTAGGATACTGGCTTCCTCTTTCAGCATTAGGAAACACTACACATAATTGGGATTACAACACAAACCTTTCTCACATTCACAAAAGGTGTTGTGCTTAAAATCAAATGTTTCTAATGATTGGAAGCTTACTGGGCATGATGATACATACCGATGAACGACAAATCTCCCTGTTGCCCGTTGGACCAGTAACCGAAAGGTTCCTGGATCGAATCCCTGAGCCGACAAGGTAAAAATCTCCCTAGGCCTCCCAATATTCTGACATACGTGGATGTCGATTAAGGCAGCCCCCCCCCCCCGATCTCTCTGACTCACAGGGGTTTAATGCAGAAGACACATTTCAGTGTAGCTCAGTTGGTAGAGCATGGTGTTTGCAACGCCAGGGTTGTGGGTTCGATTCCCACGGGGGACCAGTACGGAGAAAAAATTGTATGAAATGTATGCATTCACTACTGTAAGTTGCTCTGGATAAGACTGTCTGCTAAATGACCAAAAAAATGAATGTAAAATGGTAGTTGTAAGACTGACTGGGTATTTACCCCTTTCCTTTTCCAAGGTCCGGGGTTTCTGAGACGAGTTAATGACGGAGGACTAAACATGTTTTTCACTTTCTCTACACCAGAGGGCAGGAGACAATCACCAAGAAATTGGAGTTGGTTTTGTGACAAACCACCTAGAAAGGAAAAACACATCGTTTTAAATCTCAGCATATTTTTTTCAAATATCATTTTGGAAAATAACAAAGTTAACTAAAGAAGTCCGTTGGATCTTGACCTAATAAAACACATTGAATGGACAAATGGAAAAATGGATCCCCATATTAAAATTACCTTATCTAATTTGCATATTTAGTTTTGACTTAAAAGTTGTAACTTTAAGGGCCAGTTGGATGACTGGAGGAAGTTAAGGGCCAGCTGGATGACTGGAGGAAGTTATGGGCCAGCTGGATGACTGGAGGAAGTTAAGGGCCAGCTGGATGACTGGAGGAAGTTAAGGGCCAGCTGGATGACTGGAGGAAGTTATGGGCCAGCTGGATGACTGGAGGAAGTTATGGGCCAGCTGGATGACTGGAGGAAGTTAAGGGCCAGTTGGATGACTGGAGGAAGTTAAGGGCCAGCTGGATGACTGGAGGAAGTTAAGGGCCAGTTGGATGACTGGAGGAAGTTAAGGGCCAGCTGGATGACTGGAGGAAGTTATGGGCCAGCTGGATGACTGGAGGAAGTTAAGGGCCAGCTGGATGACTGGAGGAAGTTAAGGGCCAGCTGGATGACTGGAGGAAGTTATGGGCCAGCTGGATGACTGGAGGAAGTTAAGGGCCAGCTGGATGACTGGAGGAAGTTAAGGGCCAGCTGGATGACTGGAGGAAGTTAAGGACCAGCTGGATGACTGGAGGAAGTTAAGGGCCAGCTGGATGACTGGAGGAAGTTAAGGGCCAGCTGGATGACTGGAGGAAGTTACGGGCCAGCTGGATGACTGGAGGAAGTTATGCTTCATTTACTTCTCTTCCAACTCCAATTTCCCTGGAATTCAGAAGTCACTACAAAATAAACCTCCCTCTCTGGCGTAGCCTGCAGACCTTGGTAAACAGTTTATCTGTGCTTGAATGGGCTTTCCTGAGATAAGGAAACCAATAGAAACATCCCAAAACAGCAAACCCTGCTCACCTGGCACTCTGGGCATGGCTAAAGCAAACACACACACACACACACACACACACACACACACACACACACACACACACACACACACACACACACACACACACACACACACACACACACACACACACACACACACAATTACTCGCCCCTTCTATAAATACATAATGATTGGCAGTATTAAAGTCTCTGCATGGCCAATCCCACGTCTGCATTGTCCGTGCAGCATTTACTATGATAGGGCCTCTGTAGAAGTCAGGTCATTCATAACTTATTGCACTTCGCAGAGCGGAGCGGAGCTGTTTTAAAGGAAGTTAAAACAAGGAAGTGAGTTTGTGTAAATGCTTTTCTTTTTATTTAAAAGTGAATAATGTCTAAAACGAGGTCAGTATGTCCATTACACTAACCATCCTCACTGGGAGATTTAATTATTGACAATAATTGATTGTCAATCCATCTTCCACCCTGATTATCCCGATTTGTTCACAATCACACATCAACTGCCTTTGATGTGTGAAAATATGATATTGTCACGATACTTAGGTGCCGATATGTATTGCTATTCGATACTGCATTTTTGAAAATGTTCTTTTCTTTTTTATTGCCAATTTTTTTTATTCCCCCCCCCCCCAACGAATCACATCAACGCGGAGCTATACGGAGTTGATACAAAATCTGGGGCTGCGCACGGCGATGCGATACGGAGCTCAGTTTGTCCTCCAGAGACTCCACAATCGCATCACACCGTCCATACGGCGCCGCCCGACCATGAATGAGCTTTCCGCCTGCACACGGTTTTATGGCCTGGAGGTTTCTCTACGATACGGAGAAAAAAAAAAGGGGGGCCAGATGTTTGACGTGGTGTCGACGCCATCTTGGAAACCGTCATTTGAATTGTCTGTAGGAGGCCAATAGGAATGAAAATGTGCATCTTGTTTTCATCTACGACTATTGAAAACGCGTCACGGATAAAACTTTTGAATAGGAAAACCTAGAATGACCCGTCCATTACAGGACAATGAACTGTCAATCACCACCATTCAACTGAATCTATTGTCCTGTAAAAATGCTCTGCAATTCTGTTACTGTTGTTGATGTCTGTTAGGAGGAGGACCGTATAAAACAGGTGTGATGATGTCTGTTAGGAGGAGGACCGTATAAAACAGGTGTGATGATGTCTGTTAGGAGGAGGAGGACCGTATAAAACAGGTGTGATGTCTGTTAGGAGGAGGACCGTATAAAACAGGTGTGATGATGTCTGTTAGGAGGAGGACCGTATAAACAGGTGTGATGATGTCTGTTAGCAGGAGGAGGACCGTATAAAACAGGTGTGATGATGTCTGTTAGGAGGAGGAGGACCGTATAAAACAGGTGTGATGATGTCTGTTAGGAGGAGGAGGACCGTATAAAACAGGTGTGATGATGTCTGTTAGGAGGAGGAGGACCGTATAAAACAGGTGTGATGAGGTCTGTTAGGAGGAGGAGGACCGTATAAAACAGGTGTGATGATGTCTGTTAGGAGGAGGACCGTATAAAACAGGTGTGATGATGTCTGTTAGGAGGAGGACCGTATAAAACAGGTGTGTTGATGTCTGTTAGGAGGAGGAGGACCGTATAAAACAGGTGTGATGATGTCTGTTAGGAGGAGGAGGACCGTATAAAACAGGTGTGATGATGTCTGTTAGGAGGAGGACCATATAAAACAGGTGTGATGATGTCTGTTAGGAGGAGGAGGACCGTATAAAACAGGTGTGATGATGTCTGTTAGGAGGAGGAGGACCGTATAAAACAGGTGTGATGATGTCTGTTAGGAGGAGGACCGTATAAAACAGGTGTGATGATGTCTGTTAGGAGGAGGAGGACCGTATAAAACAGGTGTGTTGATGTCTGTCAGGAGGAGGAGGACCGTATAAAACAGGTGTGATGATGTCTGTTAGGAGCAGGAGGACCGTATAAAACAGGTGTGTTGATGTCTGGTAGGAGGAGGACCGTATAAAACAGGTGTGATGATGTCTGTTAGGAGGAGGACCGTATAAAACAGGTGTGATGATGTCTGTTAGGAGGAGGAGGACCGTATAAAACAGGTGTGATGATGTCTGTTAGGAGGAGGAGGACCGTATAAAACAGGTGTGATGATGTCTGTTAGGAGGAGGACCGTATAAAACAGGTGTGATGATGTCTGTTAGGAGGAGGACCGTATAAAACAGGTGTGATGATGTCTGTTAGGAGGAGGACCGTATAAAACAGGTGTGTTGATGTCTGTCAGGAGGAGGAGGACCGTATAAAACAGGTGTGATGATGTCTGTTAGGAGGAGGAGGACCGTATAAAACAGGTGTGATGATATCTGTTAGGAGGAGGAGGACCGTATAAAACAGGTGTGTTGATGTCTGTTAGGAGGAGGACCATATAAAACAGGTGTGATGATGTCTGTTAGGAGGAGGACCGTATAAAACAGGTGTGATGATGTCTGTTAGGAGGAGGAGGACCGTATAAAACAGGTGTGATGATGTCTGTTAGGAGGAGGAGGACCGTATAAAACAGGTGTGATGATGTCTGTTAGGAGGAGGAGGACCGTATAAAACAGGTGTGTTGATGTCTGTTAGGAGGAGGAGGATCGTATAAAACAGGTGTGATGATGTCTGTTAGGAGGAGGGAAGCCACTCCTCAGTAAAAGGCACATGACAGCCCGCTTGGAGTTTGCCAAAAGGCACCTAAAGTACTCAGACCATGAGATTCAAGATTCTCTGGTCTGATGAAACCAAGATTGAACTCTTTGGCCTGAATGCCAAGCATCACATCTGGAGGAAACCTGGCACCATACCTACGGTGAAGCATGGTGGTGGCAGCATCATGATGTGGGGATGTTTTTCAGCAGCAGGGACTGGGAGACTAGTCAGGATCGAGGGAAAGATGAACGGAGCAAATTACAGAGAGATCCTTGATGAAAACCTGCTGCAGAGCACTCATATTTTAATTTTTTTTTAGTGAATGCATACATTTTTTTTATACTGGTCCCCCGTGGGACTCAAACCTACAACCCTGGCGTTGCACACACCATGCTCTACCAACTGAGCCACAGTTGACCTCAGACTGCAGCAAAGGTTCACCTTCCAACAGGACAACGACCCTAAGCACACAGCCAAGACAACGCAGGAGTGGCTTCGGGAAAAGTCTTTGAATGTCCTTGAGTGGCCCAGCCAGAGCCCGGACTTGAACCCGATCTAACATCTCTGGAGAGACCTGAAAATAGCTGTGCAGCGATGCTCCCCATCCAACCTGACAGAGCTTGAGAGGATCTGCAGAGAAGAATGGGAGAAACTCCCCAAATACAGGTGTGCCAAGCTTGTAGCGTCATACCCAAGAAGACTCGAGGCTGTAATTGCTGCCAAAGGTGCTTCAACAAAGTACTGAGCAAAGGGTCTGAATACTTGTCAAATTGTGATATTCGTTTTTTTCATGTTACATAAATTTGCAAAAATAAATAAAAACCTGATTTTACTTGGTCGATATTGGGTATTCTGTGTAGATTGATAAGGAAGAAATACAAATGTAATCAATTTTAGAATAAGGCTGTAACGTAACAAAATGTAGTAAAAGTCAAGTAGTCTGAATATTTTCCCGAGAAACACCAGGAATGAATGTCGTTCCCATAGAATTCCATTCAACATTTTGGGACAAAGTAGCTCCCGCTATTTAAACCAATGACAACACACGTCACTCATTTCAGTACTTCCTAGTTCCATGTAGCAAACTGTTATTTCAGTTCATATTTAAAAACCTTGAACATCTGGAGAGTCCCCTGCTGATTATACGTTTTATAAATTATAACAATAAAATAATAACAAAACTCATAATCGATAAAATTGGCAAAAGTCTTACCGGACTTGATACATATCAATCAAAACAGGGTTTTATTAAAAATAGACACAAACAGAGTCGGATGTTCCAGTATAATATGAAACGATAAAAAACAAGATATTGACTACAGCTAGAGGTCAGCGTTCAACACCATAATGAACCCTGGGACTAAACACCTCCCTCTGTAACTGGATCCTGGACTTCCTGACGCCCCCCCCCAGGGGATAAGGGTAGGTAACAACACATCTGCCACGCTGATCCTGAGGGAGAGTTGGGGAGAGGACAGGGGGTGGTAGAAGGAGAGGAGAGGTGGGGAGAGGGAGAGGACAGGGGGTGGTAGAAGGAGAGGAGGAGGAGAGGAGAAGTGGGGAGAGGGAGAGAGGGAGAGGACAGGGGTGGTAGAAGGAGAGGAGGGGGAGAGGGAGAGGTGGGGAGAGGGAGAGGTGGGGAGAGGGAGAGGACAGAGGGTGGTAGAAGGAGAGGAGGAGGAGAGGAGAAGTGGGGAGAGGGAGAGAGGGAGAGGACAGGGGTGGTAGAAGGAGAGGAGGAGGAGAGGAGAGGAGAGGAGAGGAGAGGTGAGGAGAGGGAGAGGGAGAGGACAGAGGGTGGTAGAAGGAGAGGAGGAGGAGAGGAGAGGAGAGGTGAGGAGAGGGAGAGGGAGAGGACAGAGGGTGGTAGAAGGAGAGGAGGGGGAGAGGACAGGGGTGGTAGAAGGAGAGGAGGAGGAGGAGGAGAGGAGAAGTGGGGAGAGGGAGAGTGGGAGGGAGAGAGAGGGGGGAAGGGGAAGGGGAGGGAGAGAGAAAAGGATGAGGGTTGTAGAGGTAGAGAGAGGGTGAAGGAGGAGAGGAGGAGGCAGCGAGAGGAGATGAGAGGGGAGGGGAGGGGAGGGGAGGGGAGAGGAGGGGGCAGCGAGAGGGGAGGAGAGGAGAGGAGGGGAGGGGAGGGGAGAGGAGAGGAGGGGAGAGAAGGGGGCAGCGAGATGAGAGGGGAGGAGAGGGGAGAGGAGGGGGCAGCGAGAGGAGATGAGAGGGGAGGAGAGGAGAAGAAAGAGGGAAGGAGAGAAGAGGAGTGGGGAGGGGAGAGAAGGGGGGTTCCCAGGGTCTAGGAAGTAAAGGCTGTCCACTCGTTTTGATTTGTATGACTTCCCAGCAGGTGACAGCTGTCTGAGTCTGGCCAATGGCACCTTTCAGAAATATCTCCCCAGTTTCATTTCTCCACGTGTCAGTTCACATCAACTCCCAGATGAAGAGGAGGGAGGGGCTGAGCAGAGTGAGATGAAGAGGAGGGAGGGGCTGAGCAGAGTGGAGATGAAGAGGAGGGAGGGGCTGAGCAGAGTGGAGATGAAGAGGAGGGAGGAGCTGAGCAGAGTGGAGATGAAGAGGAGGGAGGGGCTGAGCAGAGTGGAGATGAAGAGGAGGGAGGGGCTGAGCAGAGTGGAGATGAAGAGGAGGAAGGAGCTGAGCAGAGTGGAGATGAAGAGGAGGGAGGAGCTGAGCAGAGTGGAGATGAAGGGGAGGGAGGGGCTGAGCAGAGTGGAGATGAAGAGGAGGGAGGAGCTGAGCAGAGTGGAGATGAAGAGGAGGGAGGGTCTGAGCAGAGTTAGCAAAGGCCTTCTCTCTCTCTCTCTCTCTCTCTCTCTCTCCTTCTCTCTCTCTCTCTCTCTCTCTCTCTCTCTCCTTCTCTCTCTCTCTTTTCACCTATTTCTCGCTCCCTTTTTCTCTGTCCCCCTTGTCTTATTTTATCCACCCCTCTCTCCTCTCTCCGTTCTTCCTCATCCCTGGTTTCTCTGAGCTGTCAAATGAAACTTTCGTGAAATTGCAAAGTGGTGAAAGGCTTCACAGTGTGATCTGTTAAATGGTGAAAGGCTTCACAGTGTGGTCTGTTAAATGGTGAAAGGCTTCACAGTGTGATCTGTTAAATGGTGAAAGGCTTCACAGTGTGATCTGTTAAATGGTGAAAGGCTTCACAGTGTGATCTGTTAAATGGTGAAAGGCTTCACAGTGTGATCTGTTAAATGGTGAAAGGCTTCACAGTGTGATCTGTTAAATGGTGAAAGGCTTCACAGTGTGGTCTGTTAAATGGTGAAAGGCTTCACAGTGTGATCTGTTAAATGGTGAAAGGCTTCACAGTGTGATCTGTTAAATGGTGAAAGGCTTCACAGTGTGATCTGTTAAATGGTGAAAGGCTTCACAGTGTGATCTGTTAAATGGTGAAAGGCTTCACAGTGTGATCTGTTAAATGGTGAAAGGCTTCACAGTGTGGTCTGTTAAATGGTGAAAGGCTTCACAGTGTGGTCTGTTAAATGGTGAACGGCTTCACAGTGTGATCTGTTAAATGGTGAAAGGCTTCACAGTGTGATCTGTTAAATGGTGAAGGCTTCACAGTGTGATCTGTTAAATGGTGAAAGGCTTCACAGTGTGGTCTGTTAAATGGTGAAAGGCTTCACAGTGTGGTCTGTTAAATGGTGAACGGCTTCACAGTGTGATCTGTTAAATGGTGAAAGGCTTCACAGTGTGGTCTGTTAAATGGTGAAAGGCTTCACAGCGTGATCTGTTAAAGGGGGTATGCCTCTTTGTAAACAACAACCGGTGCGCTGCTTCACACTGTGATCCTGCATACAAAGAGTCTCGCGCTTCTGCTCACCTGAACTGGAACACCTCATGTTAAATAGCAGGACTGAGGTGGATGATAGATGGACTGGAACACCTCATGTTAAATAGCAGGACTGAGGTGGATGATAGATGGACTGGAACACCTCATGTTAAATAGCAGGACTGAGGTGGATGATAGATGGACTGGAACACCTCATGTTAAATAGCAGGACTGAGGTGGATGATAGATGGACTGGAACACCTCATGTTAAATAGCAGGACTGAGGTGGATGATAGATGGACTGGAACACCTCATGTTAAATAGCAGGACTGAGGTGGATGATAGATGGACTGGAACACCTCATGTTAAATAGCAGGACTGAGGTGGATGATAGATGGACTGGAACACCTCATGTTAAATAGCAGGACTGAGGTGGATGATAGATGGACTGGAACACCTCATGTTAAATAGCAGGCTTTTTTAATCTACCAAGAGAGATTTCATCTGTAATCATCACTGCTGTCTACATTCAACCAGAAATGAGAATGGCACTAAGCAGGCACTCAACGAGCTGTGCAGGGCTGTAAACAAACAAGACAACACCCACCCAGAGGCAGCGTTTACAGGGCTGTAAACAAACAAGACAACACCCACCCTGAGGCAGCGTTTACAGGGCCATAAACAAACAAGACAACACCCAGAGGCAGCGTTTACACAGGGCCATAAACAAACAAGACAACACCCACCCTGAGGCAGCGTTTACAGGGCCATAAACAAACAAGACAACACCCACCCTGAGGCAGCGTTTACAGGGCTGTAAACAAACAAGACAACACCCACCCTGAGGCAGCGTTTACAGGGCCATAAACAAACAAGACAACACCCACCCAGAGGCAGCGTTTACAGGGCTGTAAACAAACAAGACAACACCCACCCTGAGGCAGCGTTTACAGGGCCGTAAACAAACAAGACAACACACACCCAGAGGCAGCGTTTACAGGGCTGTAAACAAACAAGACAACACCCACCCAGAGGCAGCGTTTACAGCGCTTGTAAACAACAAGCACAACACCACCAAGGCAGCGTTTACAGGGGCTTGTAAACAAACAAGACAACACCCAGAGCAGCGTTTACCGGGCCTGTAAACAAACAAGACAACACCCACAGAGGCAGCGTTTACCAGGGCCATAAAACAAACAAGCCAACACACACCAGAGGCAGCGTTTACCAGGCCGGAAACATACAATAACAACACCCACCCAGAGGCAAGCGTTTAACAGGGCTTAACAAACAGAGACAACAACCCACCCTGAGGCGCGTTTAAATAAAACAGGGCCATAAACAAATAAGACAACAAAAACACCCACCCAAGGCAGCTTTTACAGGGACATAAACAAACAAGAAAACAAACACCCACCCTGAGGCAAAGCGTTTACAGGGCTGTAAACAAACAAGACAACACCCCACCCAGAGGCAGCGTTACAAGGGCTTGTAACAAACAAGACAAACCCACCCAGAGGCAAAGCGTTTACAGGGCTGTAAACAAACAAGACAACACCCACCCTGTAGGCAGCGTTTACAGGGCCTGTAAACAAACAAAGACAAAACACCCACCCTGAGGCAGCCGTTTAACAGGGCTGTAAACTAACAAAGACAACACCCACCCAGAGGCAGCGTTTACAGGGCTGTAAACAAACAAGACAACACCCACCCAGAGGCAGCGTTTACAGGGCCGTAAACAAACAAGACAACACCCACCCTGAGGCAGCGTTTACAGGGCTGTAAACAAACAAGACAACACCCACCCTGAGGCAGCGTTTACAGGGCTGTAAACAAACAAGACAACACCCACCCTGAGGCAGCGTTTACAGGGCTGTAAACAAACAAGACAACACCCACCCAGAGGCAGCGTTTACAGGGCCATAAACAAACAAGACAACACCCACCCTGAGGCAGCGTTTACAGGGCTGTAAACAAACAAGACAACACCCACCCAGAGGCAGCGTTTCTAGTGGGAGACTGAAATGCGTTTTACCAAAACGTCTCCTATGCCTCAAGAGGCGCTAACACTCTGGACCACTTTTACTCTACCCACAGAAACACATACAATCCCCTCCCTCGCTCTCCCTTCGGAAAATCAGACCATAACTCTATCCTCCTGCTTACTGTTTACGAGTGAAAACTCAAACAGGAAGTATCAGAGCTCTGTACGGATGAGGTCCGACGAACCGGACGCTAAGCTACGAGGCTGCTTCGCTAGCACAGACTGGAGTATGATCAGGGATTCATCCGATAGCATTGATGAGTTTACCACATCATTCACGGGCAGTTCATCAGTTAGTGCCTTGCCGACGTCGTCCCCCACAATGACCACATACACTACACTCTTCTGGGAAGGCTTTCCAGTAGATGTTGGAACATGGCTGCGGGGACTTGATCCCATTCAGCCACAAGAGCATTAGTGAGGTCGGGTACTGATGTTGGGCGATTAGGCCTGGCTCACAGTCGGTGTTCCAATTCATCCCAAAGGGTGTTCGATGGGGTTGAGGTCAGTGCTCTGTGCTTGCCAGTCAAGTTCTTCCACACCGATCTCGACAATCCATTCTATATGGACCTTGCTTTGTGCACAGGGGCATTGTCATGCTGGAACAGGAAAGAGCCTTGTTTAAACTATTGGCACAAAGTTGGAAGCACAGAATCATCTAGAATGTCATTGTATGCTGTAGCATTAAGATTTCCCTTCACTGGAACTAAGGGGCCCGAACCATGAAAAACAGCCCTTGACCATTATCCTCCCCCACCAAACTTTACAGTTGGCACTATGCATTGGGGCAGGTAGCGTTCTCCTGGCATCCGCCAAACCCAGATTTGTCCATCAGACTGCCAGATGGTGAAGCGTGATTCATCACTCCAGAGAACACGTTTCCACTGCTTCAGAGTCCAATGGCGGCAAGCTTTACACCACTCCAGCCGACGCTTGGCAATGCGCATGGTGATCTTAGGCTTGTGTGCGGCTGCTCGGCCATGGAAACCCATTTCATGAAGCTCCAGACGAACAGTTGTTGTGCTGACGTTGCTTCCAGAGGCAGTTGGGAACTCGGTAGTGAGTGTTGGAACTGAGGACAGACGATATTTACTCCCTAATCGCTTCCTGGTAGAACCCTTTAGTGTTCCATGTAGAACCCTTTTTGGTTCCAGGTAGAACCTTTTTGTGTTCCATGTAGAACACTTTTTGCTTCCAGGTAGAATCCGTTTGTGTTCCATGTAGAACCATTTGCATGGAGGGTTCTACATAAAATCAAAAAGGGTTCTACCTGGTACCAAAAAGTGTTCTCCTGTGGGGACAGCCAAAGAACCCTTTTGGAACCTTTTTTTGTGTATGGATGCAGTCAAGGTGAAACTTAGTGCTGTCAGACTGTGGTACTGAAGATGGATGGGGCTGTGTGTGTGTGTGTGTGTGTGTGTGTGTGTGTGTGTGTGTGTGTGTGTGTGTGTGTGTGTGTGTGATGGCTATTGCAGCTCAGGCGCTGATGTGATGAGCTGTGACAGAGGGAAGAGCACTATCTCTGAAAGTTCACACACACACACACACACACACACCACACACACACACACACACACACACACACACACACACACACACACACACACACACACACACACACACACACACACACACACACACACACACACAAGCACACACACACAAGCACACACACACAGACACACACACACACACACACACACACACACACACACACACACACACACACACACAACACACCAACACAAGAGAGAGAGAGACAAACAGACTCTGTCTGAGCATGTCTGGACGCTGCACAGAGAGACTCCCTGTCTCACGTCAGCCGCTCACTAATGTGCAAATTACAGCTAGGTCCAAACAGGTCTGGGCATCAAACAAAAGCCAAAGTATTCCCACGAAACCCCTGAGTCCCAAATGGCACCCTAATCCCTACATAGTGCACTACTATTGACCAGCACCCTATTCCCTATATAGAACACTACTATTGACCAGGGCCCACCCTATTCCCTCATAGGGGACACTTCATCTACTAAACCCTTCAAATCATAGGGGACACTTCATCTACTAAACTCTTCAAATCATAGGGGACACTTCATCTACTAAACTCTTCAAATCATAGGGGACACTTCATCTACTAACCCTTCAAATCATAGGGGACACTTCATCTACTAAACTCTTCAAATCATAGGGGACACTTCATCTACTAACCCTTCAAATCATAGGGG
>NW_021822414.1:20000-27981 GCF_901001165.1 Salmo trutta | reverse complement strand
AAATGTCACCAAAGTTGACATGATGAAATCAACACAATGAGCGACAGAGAGGGAACCACAGTCACTGCCCGGCCATCCCTAGTTCATCGGGCCAGTCAATTATGCATTTCTGCAGTGGTTTTGAGCATGCCAAAGTTGTGATGCTAAATGCCCATTGAATCATATTGCAAATGCGCATCCATGTATTTGTAATATGATTCAACAGCAAAAAATGTCACCAAAGTTGACATGATGAAATCAACACAATGAGCGACAGAGAGGAACCACAGTCACTGCCCGGCCATCCCGAGTTCATCAGACCAGTCAATTATGCATTTCTGCAGTATTTTTGAGCATGCCTAAATTTGTGATGCTAAATGCCCATTAAATCATATTGCAAACGTAACGCGCTATATTGCAAACGTAACGTGCGTTTGCAATATGACTCAACAGCAAAAAATATCACCAATGTTGACATGATGAAATCAACACAATGAGCGATAGAGAGGAACCACAGTCACTGCCCGGCCATCCCCAGTTCATCGGGACAGTCAATTTTGCATATCTTTAGTGTTTTTGAGCATGCCAAATTCGTGATGTTGAGGCCCGTTGAATCATATTGCAAATGCGCATCCGTGCACATGGTGACCCGAAATGGGTTACCAGGAGTAATTTTTTAGAAGGGTTTTAAATGCCTTTAGGGTGGTGCAAGGGGTGCACGGTTGGGTAGGGAGCACCTTCCATCAGTGCCCATCCAGTATAAGGCGCCCCTAGTCATTTTGGACATTTTTCAAAAAATCGCTAAAAATCGACAGTCCCACTTCTCTCATGTCACCATCAAGCCATGGAGAGGAACCACAGTCACTGCCCGGCCATTCCCAGTTCATCGGGACAGTCAATTTGCATATCTTTAGTGTTTTTGAGCATGCCAAATTCGTGATGTTGAGGCCCATTGAATCATATTGCAAATGCGCATCAGTGCACATGGTGACCCGAAATGGGTTACCAGGAGTAATTTTTTAGAAGGCTTTTAAATGCCTTTAGGGTGGTGCAAGGGGTCCACGGTTGGGTAGGGAGAACCTTCCATCAGTGCCCATCCAGTATGGGGCGCACCAAGTCATTTTGGACATTTTTCAAAAAAATCGCTAAAAAACGACAATCCCACTTGTCTCATGTCACCATCAAGCCATGGAGAGGAACCACAGTCACTGCCCGGCCATCACCAGTTCATCGGGACAGTTAATTTTGCATTTCTGCAGTGTTTTTGAGCATGCCAAATTCGTGATGTTGAGGCCCATTGAATCATATTGCAAATGCGCATCAGTGCACATGGTGACCCGAAATGGGTTACCAGGAGTAATTTTTTAGAAGGGTTTTAAATGCCTTTAGGGTGGTGCAAGGGGTCTACGGTTGGGTAGGGAGCACCTTCCATCAGTGCCCATCCAGTATGGGGCGCACCTAGTCATTTTGGACATTTTTCAAAAAATCTAAAAAAAAACTCACCATCAAGCCATGGAGAGGAACCACAGTCACTGCACAGCCATCCCCAGTTCATCGGGACAGTCAATTATGCATTTCTGCAGTGGTTTTGAGCATGCCAAAGTTGTGATGCTAAATGCCCATTGAATCATATTGCAAACGTAACACGCAATATTGCAAATGTAACGCGCATTTGCAACATGATTCAACAGCAAAAAATATCACCAAAGTTGACATGATGAAATCAACACAACGAGCGATCGAGAGGAACCACAGTCACTGCACGGCCATCCCCAGTTCATCGGGACAGTCAATTATGCATTTCTGCAGTGGTTTTGAGCATGCCACATTTGTGATGCTAAATGCCCATTGAATCATATTGCAAACGTAACATGGAATATTGCAAATGTAACGCGCATTTGCAACATGATTCAACAGCAAAAAACATCACCAAAGTTGACATGATGAAATCAACACAACGAGCGATGGAGAGGAACCACAGTCACTGCACGGCCATCCCCAGTTCATCGGGACAGTCAATTATGCATTTCTGCAGTGGTTTTGAGCATGCCAAAGTTGTGATGCTAAATGCCAATTGAATCATATTGCAAATGCGCATCCGTGTATTTGCAATATGATTCAACAGCAAAAAATATCAGCAAAGGTGACATGATGAAATCAACACAACGAGCGATGGAGAGGAACCAGGAGCGTTCCTGAGGTCCTCCCGATCTGTGCAAGCCAACCTTGACCCTGTGGCATTAACCCTTCACAGTGAAAAGAAGGTGTTTAGATCAAACTGTGTGCAATGACTTCTCTCCCCATAGGAACACATAGACTATTCTACAAAATTCAACCAGAAGCCTATGTGGGTTATGAATGCCTTATGAACCTGTCTTCTACAACAATCCATCAGGCTACTGTGAGGTCTACCTGTGTCGATTCTAAGGTTCCTGTGACAACTGGAAGTGGTTAAAAACACCCAAGAGCTATCGTCATATAACCTGCACATAGTGAAAATCACGCAACTCAACCATCTGTTACTCAGTCAATTCTTAAGGTAGAGACTTCATATTCAGGATTCTGTTTATGTCTACCCCAAAGACAACGTGTGTGAAGTAAGAGCTTCCTGTGACAACCGGAAGTTGTTAAAAACAGCCAAGAGCTATTGTCATATGGTCAACCTGCATATAGTGAAAATCACGCAACTCAACCATCTGTTATTCAGTCAATTCTTAAGGTAGAGACTTCATATTCAGGATTCTGTTTATGTCTAACCCAAAGACAACGTGTGTTGAGTAAGAGCTTCCTGTGACAACCGGAAGTTGTTAAAAACAGCCAAGAGCTATTGTCATATGGTCAACCTGCATATAGTGAAAATCACGCAACTCAACCATCTGTTACTCAGTCAATTCTTAAGGTAGAGACTTCTTATTCAGGATTCCGTTTATGTCTACCCCAAAGACAACGTGTGTGAAGCAAGAGCTTCCTGTGACAACCGGAAGTGGTTAAAATCACCCAAGTGCTATTGTCATATTACGTGCGCATAGTGAAAATCATGCAACTCAACCATCTGTTTCTCAGTCAATTCTTAAGGTAGAGACTTCTTATTCAGGATTCTGTTTATGTCTACCCCAAAGACAACGTGTGTTGAGTAAGAACTTCCTGTGACAACGGGAAGTGGTTAAAACAGCCTAGAGCTATTGTCATATTAAGTGCGCATAGTGAAAATCACGCAACTGAACCATCTCTTACTCAGTCAATTCTTAAGGTAGAGACTTCTTATTCAGGATTCTGTTTATGTCTACCCCAAAGACAACGTGTGTGAAGCAACAGCTTCCTGTGACAACCGGAAGTGGTTAAAAACACCCAAGAGCTATTGTCATATTGCCACCTGCAGATAGTGAAAGTCACGCAACTCAACCATCTGTTTCTCAGTCAATTCTTAAGGTAGAGACTTCTTATTCAGGATTCTGTTTATGTCTACCCCAAAGACAACGTGTGTTGAGTAAGAACTTCCTGTGACAAAGGGAAGTGGTTAAAACAGCCTAGAGCTATTGTCATATGGACAACCTGCATATAGTGAAAATCACACAACTCAACCATCTGTTACTCAGTCAATTCTTAAGGTAGAGACTTCTTATTCAGGATTCTGTTTATGTCTACCCCAAAGACAACGTGTGTGAAGCAAGAGCTTCCTGTGACAACCGAAGTGGTTAAAATCACCCACGAGCTATTGTCATATTACGTGCGCATAGTGAAAATCACGCAACTCAACCATCTGTTACTCAGTCAATTCTTAAGGTAGAGACTTCTTATTCAGGATTCTGTTTATGTATACCCCAAAGACAACGTGTGTGAAGCAAGAGCTTCCTGTGACAACCGGAAGTGTTTGAAATCACCCAAGAGCTATTGTCATATTACGTGCGCATAGTGAAAATCACGCAACTCAACCATCTGTTTCTCAGTCAATTCTTAAGGTAGAGACTTCTTATTCAGGATTCTGTTTATGTCTACCCCAAAGACAACGTGTGTGAAGCAAGAGCTTCCTGTGACAACCGGAAGTGGTTAAAAACACCCAAGAGCTATTGTCATATTGCCACCTGCAGATAGTGAAAATCACGCAACTCAACCATCTGTTATTCAGTCAATTCTTAAGGTAGAGACTTCTTATTCAGGATTCTGTTTATGTCTACCCCAAAGACAACGTGTGTTGAGTAAGAACTTCCTGTGACAAAGGGAAGTGGTTAAAACAGCCTAGAGCTATTGTCATATGGTCAACCTGCATATTGTGAAAATCACGCAACTCAACCATCTGTTACTCAGTCAATTCTTAAGGTAGAGACTTCTTATTCAGGATTCTGTTTATGTCTACCCCAAAGACAACGTGTGTGAAGCAAGAACTTCCTGTGACAACCGGAAGTGGGTAAAATCACCCAAGAGCTATTGTCATATTAAGTGCGCATAGTGAAAATCACTCAACTCAACCATCTGTTTCTCAGTCAATTCTTAAGGTAGAGACTTCTTATTCAGGATTCTGTTTATGTCTACCCCAAAGACAACATGTGTGAAGCAACAGCTTCCTGTGACAACCGGAAGTGGTTAAAAACACCCAAGAGCTATTGTCATATTGCCACCTGCAGATAGTGAAAATCACGCAACTCAACCATCTGTTACTCAGTCAATTTTTAAGGTAGAGACTTCTTATTCAGGATTATGTTTATGTCTACGCCAAAGACAACGTGTGTGAAGCAAGAACTTCCTGTGACAACCGGAAGTGGGTAAAATCACCCAAGAGCTATTGTCATATTAAGTGCGCATAGTGAAAATCACGCAACTCAACCATCTGTTTCTCAGTCAATTCTTAAGGTAGAGACTTCTTATTCAGGATTCTGTTTATGTCTACCCCAAAGACAACATGTGTGAAGCAACAGCTTCCTGTGACAACCGGAAGTGGTTAAAAACACCCAAGAGCTATTGTCATATTGCCACCTGCAGATAGTGAAAATCACGCAACTCAACCATCTGTTACTCAGTCAATTTTTAAGGTAGAGACTTCTTATTCAGGATTATGTTTATGTCTACCCCAAAGACAACGTGTGTGAAGCAAGAGCTTCCTGTGACAACGGGAAGTGGTTAAAATCACCCAAGAGCTATTGTCATATTACGTGCACATAGTGAAAATCACGCAACTCAACCATCTGTTTCTCAGTCAATTCTTAAGGTAGAGACTTCTTATTCAGGATTCCGTTTATGTCTACCCCAAAGACAACGTGTGTGAAGCAAGAGCTTCCTGTGACAACCGGAAGTGGTTAAAAATAGCCTAGAGCTATTGTCATATTGCCACCTGCAGATAGTGAAAATCACGCAACTCAACCATCTGTTTCTCAGTCAATTCTTAAGGTAGAGACTTCTTATTCAGGATTCTGTTTATGTCTACCCCAAAGACAACGTGTGTTGAGTAAGAACTTCCTGTGACAACGGGAAGTGGTTAAAACAGCCTAGAGCTATTGTCATATGGACAACCTGCATATAGTGAAAATCACGCAACTCAACCATCTGTCATTCAGTCAATTCTTAAGGTAGAGACTTCTTATTCAGGATTCCGTTTATGTCTACCCCGAAGACAACGTGTGTGAAGCAAGAGCTTCCTGTGACAACGGGAAGTGGTTAAAATCACCCAAGAGCTATTGTCATATTACGTGCACATAGTGAAAATCACGCAACTCAACCATCTGTTTCTCAGTCAATTCTTAAGGTAGAGACTTCTTATTCAGGATTCCGTTTATGTCTACCCCAAAGACAACGTGTGTGAAGCAAGAGCTTCCTGTGACAACCGGAAGTGGTTAAAAATAGCCTAGAGCTATTGTCATATTGCCACCTGCAGATAGTGAAAATCACGCAACTCAACCATCTGTTATTCAGTCAATTCTTAAGGTAGAGACTTCTTATTCAGGATTCTGTTTATGTCTACCCCAAAGACAACGTGTGTGAAGCAAAAGCTTCCTGTGACAACCGGAAGTGGTTAAAATCACCCAAGAGCTATTGTCATATTACGTGCGCATAGTGAAATTCACGCAACTCAACCATCTGTTTCTCAGTCAATTCTTAAGGTAGAGACTTCTTATTCAGGATTCTGTTTATGTCTACCCCAAAGACAACGTGTGTGAAGCAAGAGCTTCCTGTGACAACCGGAAGTGGTTAAAAACACCCAAGAGCTATTGTCATATTGCCACCTGCAGATAGTGAAAATCACGCAACTCAACCATCTGTTACTCAGTCAATTCTTAAGGTAGAGACTTCATATTCAGGATTCTGTATATGCCTACCCCAAAGACAACGTGTGTCTATTCTTTTTGCAAAAAAAAACAAAAACACACACACACAATTTGGCCATAGGTACATAGTGTGGGGCTTAGAGGCTTATACCGCCTTCAATAGTTACTTTCGTTCAAACGATTCAAGAACCGTCAGACCTAGAGCTCCGAAATTTTAGAAACCTGTTCTAGAGCTCAGGTCGATAGTGCACGGTGATTTATGGGGCTCTAGAAGGTTCTCTGACCGAGAAACCGCCTCGTACATTTGCAATATTTTCAATTCATTTTGAATATCACGGACATGGCGACATGTAGAAATGTCCCAGAGTCGCAAGACTAGGTGCATTGAAACCGCCTCGGCCCATAGAGACGGACCCCAATGTCTCTGTCCGATAGCTCATTCAGGGACCCCGTAGTAACGCCCTGAAAAAGTGGATTTTCAGCACCAATTAGGCCATTGCTCGGGCACCGAATGACCTATCGAGCCGAAACTTGGGATTCGGGGTCGCCTCACATAGGCCTACACATAATGTCAGAGCTGGACCCGCAGCTATAACGTAACTATGTGTTTTAGGTTTTTTTATGGTTAAAATTGAAAGCACTGTGAATTATGGGCCTTCTCTGACATATGTGATAGTTGGCTTCTATACGAGTTGGAAAAAGTGGATTTGGTGTCAGATGCTATCAGTTTGGTGTCAAAATGACATCTAATTGACTGATGGACGCTGACTGCTGGGTGACGAGCAATGGAGAGGAACCACAGTCACTGCCCGGCCATCCCGAGTTCATCGAGCCAGTCAATAATGCATTTCTGCAGTATTTTTGAGCATGCCTAAATTTGTGATGCTAAATGCCCATTGAATCATATTGCAAACGTAACGCGCAATATTGCAAATGTAACGCGCATTTGCAAGATGATTCAACAGCAAAAAATATCACCAAAGTTGACATGATGAAATCAACACAACGAGCGATGGAGAGGAACCACAGTCACTGCACGGCCATCCCGAGATCATCGGGCCAGTCAATTATGCATTCTGAGCATGTCAAATTCGTTAAAAATGTTAAAAGCAACAGAGTCCCACTTCTCCCTCATCATACATGACAAGTAGACCATCTGCATTGATTGATGGCTCAACATAGGGATATATATCATTTGGGCAGTATAAATGCCATTTGGACCATGGTTCACTGACTTTTGGGTTTGGAAACCGACTTCCTATGATCGTACATGGCAAACGGACAAACATACTGATTTGGCACATTCAATACTTTCATACATGTATAATTGACAAAAAAAGAATTGGACATTTCATTTGCACATTTCTAATGGCATTTGGCAAAAAATATAAATTTGTCACTTTTGACTTCCTATGAAATCATATTCCAAATGCACAAATCATATGCCTTATGCACAAGCAAATATGTCACTTTTGACTTCCTATGAAATCATATTCCAAATGCACAAAACATATGCCTTATGCACAAGCAAAAACAACCCAAAAAATTATGTCAATAAAATATGTCAAAAGTATGTCCATACAGCTCTTATACATGTGTAATTGACATAAAAATCAAAAAATTTTCGAAAAACGGTCCAGAAACCACTTTTTTAGGGTTGAAAAGTTTTCAAAAAATATGTCATTTTTTCAAAATTTGACACTTGGGACTTGAATTGTGTTACATTTGCAATATGAAAATTCACT
>NW_021822414.1:0-15000 GCF_901001165.1 Salmo trutta | reverse complement strand
GGATGACCAGGGATGTTCTCTGTTTAGTGAGTCCTCCAGATCAGAGGCAGTAGGGATGACCAGGGATGTTCTCTGTTTAGTGAGTCTGCCAGATCAGAGGCAGTAGGGATGACCAGGGATGTTCTCTGTTTAGTGAGTCCTCCAGATCAGAGGCAGTAGGGATGACCAGGGATGTTCTCTGTTTAGTGAGTCCTTCAGATCAGAGGCAGTAGGGATGACCAAGGATGTTCTCTGTTTAGTGAGTCCTCCAGATCAGAGGCAGTAGGGATGACCAGGGATGTTCTCTGTTTAGTGAGTCTGCCAGATCAGAGGCAGTAGGGATGACCAGGGATGTTCTCTGTTTAGTGAGTCCTCCAGATCAGAGGCAGTAGGGATGACCAGGGATGTTCTCTGTTTAGTGAGTCTGCCAGATCAGAGGCAGTAGGGATGACCAGGGATGTTCTCTGTTTAGTGAGTCCTCCAGATCAGAGGCAGTAGGGATGACCAAGGATGTTCTCTGTTTAGTGAGTCCTTCAGATCAGAGGCAGTAGGGATGACCAAGGATGTTCTCTTGATAAGTGTGAATTATAACATTTCCCTGTCTTGCTAAGCATTAAAAATGTAACAAGTACTTTTGGGTGTCAGGGAAATATGTATGGCGTAAAAAGTAAATTATTTTCTTTAGGAATGTATTGAAGTAAAAGTTGTCAAAACTATAAATAGTAAAGTAAAGCACAGATACCCCCCCAAAAAAACTACTGAAGTAGTACTTTTTTACTTAAGTACTTTAGACCACTGAGTTTATAGGACCTGGATAACAAACCATTTGATTTAAATTAGGCACAAACTGATTGTATTTTATTTCAACCAATCAAATATGTTTCACTAAGGAAACAGGACATATTTCGACCAATCAGCCATGCAAAATAGTTATCAATACACAGGAGTAAGGAAGTAAGGAATTGAACTAAAGAACACCATCTCTTCGTCCCAAATGGCACCATATTCCCTATGTAGTGCACCACTTTGGCCAGAGCCCTAGGGGCCAGTGCACTAATACAGTAGCTTTGGAAAGTATTCAGACCCCTTGACTTCTTCCACATTTTGTTACATTACAGCCTTATTCTAAAATGGATTAAATAACAAAAAATCATGGGCAATCTACACACAATACTCCATAATAATACCATAATGACAAAACAAAAACAGATTTTTAGATATTTTAGCAAATGTATTAAGAATAATAAACAGAAGTGCCATTCTTAAATGGAAGACATTAGGAACCACCAAGGCTCTTCCTAGAGCTGGCCGCCCGGCCAAACTGAGCAAACGGGCGAGAAGGGCCTTGGTCAGGGAGGTGACCAAGAACCCGATGGTCACTATGACAGAGCTCTGGAGGTCCTCTGGGAGAAACTTCCAGAAGGACAACCATCTCTGCAGCACTCCACCAATCAGGCCTTTATGGTAGAGTGGCCAGATGGAAACCACTCCTCAGTAAAAGGCACATGACAGCCCGCTGGAGTTTGCCAAAAGGCACCTGAAGACTTTCAGACCATGAGAAACAAGATTCTCTGGTCTTATGAAACCAAAATTGAACTCGTTGGCCTGAATGCCAAGCTTCACATCTGGAGGAAAACCTGGCACCATCCCTACGGTGAAGCATGGTGGTGGCAGCATCATGCTGTGGGGATGTTTTTCAGCGGCAGGGACTGGGAGACTAGTCAGGATGCAAAGTACAGAGAGATCCTTGATGAAAACCTGCTCCAGAGCTCTCAGGACCTCAGACTGGGGCGAAGGTTCACCATCCAACAGGATAACGACCTTAAGCACACAGCCAAGACAACGCAGGAGTGGCTTCGAGACAAGACTCTGAATTTCCTTGAGTGGCCCAACTAGAGGCCTGACTTGAACCTGATCGAACATCTCTGGAGAGACCTGAAAATAGCTGTGCAGCGATGCTCCCCATCCTACCTGACAGAGCTTGAGAGGATCTGCAGAGAAGAATGGGAGAAACTCTCCAAATACAGGTGTGCCAAGCTTGTAACATCATAACTAAGAAGACTCGAGGCTGTAATTGCTGTCAAAGGTGCTTCAACAAAGTATTTGTAATAAATTATAGCTGAAATTTCTAAAAACCTGTTGTTGATTTGTCATTGTGGGGTATTGTGTGTAGATTGATGAGGGGGAAAAAAAACGATTTTAATCCATTTTAGAATAAGGCTGTAACGTAACAGGGCCTTCCCTGTAGCTCAGTTGGTAGAGCATGGTGTTTGCAACGCCAGGGTTGTGGGTTCAATTCCCACGGGGGGCCAGCACAGAAAAAAAAAATGTATTAAATGAAATGTATGCTTTCACTACTGTAAGTCGCTCTGGATAAGAGAGTCTGCTAAATGACTCAAATGTAACAAAATGGGGAAAAAGTCAAAGGGTCTGAATACTTTCCAAAGGCTCTGTATAGGGAATAGGGTGCTATTTGGGATCACGGCCTACCTGTGATGAAGGTAGAGGGGGAAGGTATCCTGCAGCTGTCTACTCTCTCTTTAGTGAAATAACACCATTCCCCATGCACTTGAGTTATTGATACGAGCTATTGATAACAGCTATTGATAGCAGCTGTTGATACGAGCTATTGATACGAGCTATTGATAGCAGCTATTGGTAAGAGCTATTGATACGAGCTATTGATAAGAGCTATTGTTAAGAGCTATTGATAAGAGCTATTGATAAGAGCTATTGATAAGAGATATTGATAACAGCTATTGATAACAGCTATTGACAACAGCAATTGATAAGAGATATTGATAACAGCTATTGATAACAGCGATTGATACGAGCTATTGATACGAGATATTGATAAGAGCTATTGTTAAGAGCTATTGATAAGAGATATTGATAAGAGCTATTGATAACAGCGATTGATACGAGCTATTGATAACAGCTATTGATAACAGCGATTGATACGAGCTATTGATACGAGATATTGATAAGAGCTATTGTTAAGAGCTATTGATAAGAGATATTGATAAGAGCTATTGATAACAGCGATTGATACGAGCTATTGATACGAGATATTGATACAAGCCAGGTAAATTAGTAATCTGTTTGGAGAAGGGGATTGTAAATATAAATGACACTTGTTGTTTTATATCTAATTGACCTGATGATCGCTGAAGACAAACGTGTGACCAGTCATATGGCAGCAAACTGAAGCATATCAACATATCACCTTTCCCATAGTGACGTTTATGAAATGATGGCCTTAAAACCTTGCAGTGATGAAATTTAGAGATGCAAGCTATTGATTTATGATTTATAGAATGTTATAATTATATTCCCTGACTTTTCACTGTATTTTACTACATTTGTATGGTGTTAAATATTAGCCACTATCAGTAGCCTTTCTGCCAGGTTCATGTGGTTGTTCGTGACGGTCGATAAAACATATTGCAAGTTGTGCAATAGTTTGGGCGTGTAGCCTATTGAAACATTATGGAACACAGACCCTGTGCACCAGTATAAACCTGGAGCCTGGAGCCTGGAGCACGGTGTACCAGTATAAACCTGGAGCCTGGAGCACGGTGTACCAGTATAAACCTGGAGCCTGGAGCACGGTGTACCAGTATAAACCTGGAGCACGGTGTACCAGTATAAACCTGGAGCCTGGAGCACGGTGTACCAGTATAAACCTGGAGCCTGGAGCACGGTGTACCAGTATAAACCTGGAGCCTGGAGCACGGTGTACCAGTATAAACCTGGAGCACGGTGTACCAGTATAAACATGGAGTCTGGAGCCTAGAGCACGGTGTACCAGTATAAACCTGGAGCACAGTGTACCAGTATAAACCTGGAGCCTGGAGCCTGGAGCACGGTGTACCAGTATAAACCTGGAGCCTGGAGCACGGTGTACCAGTGTAAACCTGGAGCCTGGAGCACGGTGTACCAGTATAAACCTGGAGTCTGGAGCCTGGAGCACGGTGTACCAGTTTAAACCTGGAGCCTGGAGCCTGGAGCACGGTGTACCAGTATAAACCTGGAGTCTGGAGCCTGGAGCACGGTGTACCAGTTTAAACCTGGAGTCTGGAGCCTGGAGCACGATGTACCAGTATAAACCTGGAGCCTGGAGCACGGTGTACCAGGTTAAACCTGGAGCCTGGAGCACGGGGTACCAGGTTAAACCTGGAGCCTGGAGCACGGTGTACCAGTATAAACCTAGAGTCTGGAGCCTGGAGCACGGTGTACCAGTTTAAACCTGGAGCCTGGAGCACGGTGTACCAGTATAAACCTGGAGTCTGGAGCCTGGAGCACGGTGTACCAGTTTAAACCTGGAGCCTGGAGCCTGGAGCACGGTGTACCAGTATAAACCTGGAGTCTGGAGCACGGTGTACCAGTATAAACCTGGAGCACGGTGTACCAGTATAAACCTGGAGCCTGGAGCACGGTGTACCAGTATAAACCTGGAGTCTGGAGACTGGAGCACGGTGTACCAGTTTAAACCTGGAGCCTGGAGCCTGGAGCACGGTGTACCAGTATAAACCTGGAGTCTGGAGCATGGTGTACCAGTATAAACCTGGAGCACGGTGTACCAGTATAAACCTGGAGCCTGGAGCACGGTGTACCAGTATAAACCTGGAGCCTGGAGCACGGTGTACCAGTATAAACCTGGAGCCTGGAGCATGGTGTACCAGAATAAACCTGGAGCCTGGAGCACGGTGTACCAGTATAAACCTGGAGCACGGTGTACCAGTATAAACCTGGAGCACGGTGTACCAGTATAAACCTGGAGCCTGGAGCACGGTGTAAAAGTATAAACCTGGAGTCTGGAGCCTGGAGCACGGTGTACCAGGTTAAACCTGGAGCCTGGAGCACGGGGTACCAGGTTAAACCTGGAGCCTGGAGCACGGTGTACCAGTATAAACCTAGAGTCTGGAGCCTGGAGCACGGTGTACCAGTTTAAACCTGGAGCCTGGAGCACGGTGTACCAGTATAAACCTGGAGTCTGGAGCCTGGAGCACGGTGTACCAGTTTAAACCTGGAGCCTGGAGCCTGGAGCACGGTGTACCAGTATAAACCTGGAGTCTGGAGCACGGTGTACCAGTATAAACCTGGAGCACGGTGTACCAGTATAAACCTGGAGCCTGGAGCACGGTGTACCAGTATAAACCTGGAGTCTGGAGCCTGGAGCACGGTGTACCAGTTTAAACCTGGAGCCTGGAGCCTGGAGCACGGTGTACCAGTATAAACCTGGAGTCTGGAGCACGGTGTACCAGTATAAACCTGGAGCACGGTGTACCAGTATAAACCTGGAGCCTGGAGCACGGTGTACCAGTATAAACCTGGAGCCTGGAGCACGGTGTACCAGTATAAACCTGGAGCCTGGAGCATGGTGTACCAGAATAAACCTGGAGCCTGGAGCACGGTGTACCAGTATAAACCTGGAGCACGGTGTACCAGTATAAACCTGGAGCACGGTGTACCAGTATAAACATGGAGTCTGGAGCCTAGAGCACGGTGTACCAGTATAAACCTGGAGCACAGTGTACCAGTATAAACCTGGAGCCTGGAGCCTGGAGCACGGTGTACCAGTATAAACCTGGAGCCTGGAGCACGGTGTACCAGTGTAAACCTGGAGCCTGGAGCACGGTGTACCAGTATAAACCTGGAGTCTGGAGCCTGGAGCACGGTGTACCAGTTTAAACCTGGAGCCTGGAGCCTGGAGCACGGTGTACCAGTATAAACCTGGAGTCTGGAGCCTGGAGCACGGTGTACCAGTTTAAACCTGGAGTCTGGAGCCTGGAGCACGATGTACCAGTATAAACCTGGAGCCTGGAGCACGGTGTACCAGGTTAAACCTGGAGCCTGGAGCACGGGGTACCAGGTTAAACCTGGAGCCTGGAGCACGGTGTACCAGTATAAACCTAGAGTCTGGAGCCTGGAGCACGGTGTACCAGTTTAAACCTGGAGCCTGGAGCACGGTGTACCAGTATAAACCTGGAGTCTGGAGCCTGGAGCACGGTGTACCAGTTTAAACCTGGAGCCTGGAGCCTGGAGCACGGTGTACCAGTATAAACCTGGAGTCTGGAGCACGGTGTACCAGTATAAACCTGGAGCACGGTGTACCAGTATAAACCTGGAGCCTGGAGCACGGTGTACCAGTATAAACCTGGAGTCTGGAGCCTGGAGCACGGTGTACCAGTTTAAACCTGGAGCCTGGAGCCTGGAGCACGGTGTACCAGTATAAACCTGGAGTCTGGAGCACGGTGTACCAGTATAAACCTGGAGCACGGTGTACCAGTATAAACCTGGAGCCTGGAGCACGGTGTACCAGTATAAACCTGGAGCCTGGAGCACGGTGTACCAGTATAAACCTGGAGCCTGGAGCATGGTGTACCAGAATAAACCTGGAGCCTGGAGCACGGTGTACCAGTATAAACCTGGAGCACGGTGTACCAGTATAAACCTGGAGCACGGTGTACCAGTATAAACCTGGAGCCTGGAGCACGGTGTACCAGTTTAAACCTGGAGCCTGGAGCACGGTGTACCAGTATAAACCTGGAGCACGGTGTACCAGTATAAACCTGGAGCACGGTGTTCCAGTATAAACCTGGAGCACGGTGTACCAGTATAAACCTGGAGCCTGGAGCACGGTGTACCAGTATAAACCTGGAGACTGGAGCCTGGAGCACGGTGTACCAGTATAAACCTGGAGCCTGGAACACGGTGTACCAGTTTAAACCTGGAGCCTGGAGCACGGTGTACCAGTTTAAACCTGGAGCCTGGAGCACGGTGTACCAGTATAAACCTGGAGCACGGTGTACCAGTATAAACCTGGAGCACGGTGTACCAGTATAAACCTGGAGCCTGGAGCACGGTGTAAAAGTATAAACCTGGAGTCTGGAGCCTGGAGCACGGTGTACCAGTTTAAACCTGGAGCCTGGAGCCTGGAGCACGGTGTACCAGTATAAACCTGGAGCCTGGAGCACGGTGTACCAGTTTAAACCTGGAGCCTGGAGCACGGTGTACCAGTATAAACCTTGAGCACGGTGTACCAGGTTAAACCTGGAGCCTGGAGCACGGTGTACCAGTATAAACCTGGAGCCTGGAGCACGGTGTACCAGTATAAACCTGGAGTCTGGAGCACAGTGTACCAGTATAAACCTGGAGCACGGTGTACCAGTATAAACCTGGAGCCTGGAGAACGGTGTACCAGTTTAAACCTGGAGTCTGGAGCCTGGAGCACGGTGTACCAGTTTAAACCTGGAGCCTGGAGCCTGGAGCACAGTGTACCAGGTTAAACCTGGAGCCTGGAGCACGGGGTACCAGTTTAAACCTGGAGCCTGGAGCACGGTGTACCAGTATAAACCTGGAGCCTGGAGCACGTTGTACCAGGTTAAACCTGGAGACTGGAGCACAGTGTACCAGTATAAACCTGGAGCACGGTGTACCAGTTTAAACCTGGAGCACGGTGTACCAGTTTAAACCTGGAGCCTGGAGCACGGTGTACCAGGTTAAACCTGGAGACTGGAGCACAGTGTACCAGTATAAACCTGGAGCACGGTGTACCAGTATAAACCTGGAGCACGGTGTACCAGCATAAACCTGGAGCCTGGAGCACGGTGTACCAGTATAAACCTGGAGCCTGGAGCATGGTGTACCAGTATAAACCTGGAGCCTGGAGCACGGTGTACCAGTATAAACCTGGAGCACGGTGTACCAGTATAAACCTGGAGCCTGGAGCACGGTGTACCAGTATAAACCTGGAGCACGGTGTACCAGTTTAAACCTGGAGCCTGGAGCACGGTGTACCAGTATAAACCTGGAGCCTGGAGCACGGTGTACCAGTTTAAACCTGGAGCCTGGAGCCTGGAGCACGGTGTACCAGTTTATACCTGGAGCCTGGAGCACGGTGTACCAGTATAAACCTGGAGCACGGTGTACCAGTTGAAACCTGGAGCCTGGAGCACGGTGTATCAGTATAAACCTGGAGCCTGGAGCACGGTGTACCAGTATAAACCTGGAGCCTGGAGCACGGTGTACCAGTATAAACCTGGAGCCTGGAGCACGGTGTACCAGTATAAACCTGGAGTCTGGAGCACAGTGTACCAGTATAAACCTGGAGCACGGTGTACCAGTATAAACCTGGAGCCTGGAGCACGGTGTACCAGTTTAAACCTGGATTCTGGAGCCTGGAGCACGGTGTACCAGTTTAAACCTGGAGCCTGGAGCCTGGAGCACAGTGTACCAGGTTAAACCTGGAGCCTGGAGCACGGGGTACCAGTTTAAACCTGGAGCCTGGAGCACGGTGTACCAGTATAAACCTGGAGCCTGGAGCACGTTGTACCAGGTTAAACCTGGAGACTGGAGCACAGTGTACCAGTATAAACCTGGAGCACGGTGTACCAGTTTAAACCTGGAGCACGGTGTACCAGTTTAAACCTGGAGCCTGGAGCACGGTGTACCAGGTTAAACCTGGAGACTGGAGCACAGTGTACCAGTATAAACCTGGAGCACGGTGTACCAGTATAAACCTGGAGCACGGTGTACCAGCATAAACCTGGAGCCTGGAGCACGGTGTACCAGTATAAACCTGGAGCCTGGAGCATGGTGTACCAGTATAAACCTGGAGCCTGGAGCACGGTGTACCAGTATAAACCTGGAGCACGGTGTACCAGTATAAACCTGGAGCCTGGAGCACGGTGTACCAGTATAAACCTGGAGCACGGTGTACCAGTTTAAACCTGGAGCCTGGAGCACGGTGTACCAGTATAAACCTGGAGCCTGGAGCACGGTGTACCAGTTTAAACCTGGAGCCTGGAGCCTGGAGCACGGTGTACCAGTTTATACCTGGAGCCTGGAGCACGGTGTACCAGTATAAACCTGGAGCACGGTGTACCAGTTGAAACCTGGAGCCTGGAGCACGGTGTATCAGTATAAACCTGGAGCCTGGAGCACGGTGTACCAGTATAAACCTGGAGCCTGGAGCACGGTGTACCAGTATAAACCTGGAGCCTGGAGCACGGTGTACCAGTTTAAACCTGGAGCCTGGAGCACGGCGTACCAGTATAAACCTGGAGCCTGGAGCCTGGAGCACGGTGTATCAGTATAAACCTGGAGCCTGGAGCACGGTGTACCAGTATAAACCTGGAGCCTGGAGCACGGTGTACCAGTATAAACCTGGAGCCTGGAGCACGGTGTACCAGTATAAACCTGGAGCACGGTGTACCAGTTTAAACCTGGAGTCTAGAGCACGGTGTACCAGTATAAACCTGGAGCACGGTGTACCAGTATAAACCTGGAGTCTAGAGCACGGTGTACCAGTATAAACCTGGAGCACGGTGTACCAGTATAAACCTGGAGTCTAGAGCACGGTGTACCAGTAGAAACCTGGAGCACGGTGTACCAGTTTAAACCTGGAGTCTAGAGCACGGTGTACCAGTATAAAACTGGAGCACGGTGTACCAGTATAAACCTGGAGCACAGTGTACCAGTTTACAGGACTACTGTTTAACCCCTATTACAGCTCCCTGATTAGTGAGGATCAAGGTAGATTTACAGGGCTACTGTTTAACCCCTATTACAGCTCCATGATTAGTGAGGATCAGGGTAGATTTACAGGACTACTGTTTAACCCCTATTATAGCTCCATGATTAGTGAGGATCAGGGTAGATTTACAGGACTACTGTTTAACCCCTATTACAGCTCCATGATTAGTGAGGACCAGGGTAGATTTATAGGACTGCTGTTTAACCCCTACACACTTTTTTTACCTTCTGATATTTAACGGTTTGAACTTGAACATGATACCTTTCAGGATGAATCAAACCACTGTATTTTTGATTCACCAATATATTCTGTGCACGAAGGTTCTCCAAACATGTTTTATAATTATTATTTATAAATACTATCCCTAAATAATATAAAAGATCAGAGTAAAAGGAGATGTTTGTATTAACATGGATTTCTATTGTTAATCCGTAATATTCTGAACCCTTCTCTCCATACAGTATATTCTAGTGAGTCTGTTGAGATAAAGCCAGTTAAAGGTACACCATATTTAAAGGGATGGCTTTAGATACATCTAGTGAAAACCCTATTTAATCAAAACTCTGTAAGAATTTTTTTTTGGCCAACAAGAGGAAGGGTTTTCAGCGGTTGAATACAATTTATTCAGCACGTGCGGGGGAACCACGCCCGCAAAGCACATTATTCATCTGCATAAGTTAAGTCTAAATACCAACAACTGAGAAGTGCGAGGGAAAGCCTTAAAATGTCCTATTTCTGTACATAGAATACAAATTGTGATCGGGAGATGTTCATTTGATTCAGCTCTTTGATACCGAGTCTGTCTCTAATTGCAGTGTCAATCATCAGGTTTTGAATATTTGACTAAAGTCTATAGTTTTACTATTCTATTCTTCTGCAGCAAATACAACAACAACAAAAAACAGACCAAAAACGATAAAAAAATAAACTCTATTCTGAATGAAATGCCAGCCCAGTCCTTTCTAAAAAGCATATTTCATAACAGCCTGACGTCACAGTAACAACAGGGTCAAGCTATGTACTCGTCTGAGTCCTATCCAGCAGAGAGCTCTGTCTTCCCAGTGTTTTCACATCGTCAGCTGATGAACTGCTTAGACTCTGTGAAACCCAGGAATCATGTTTTGCTTGGCCAAACTCTCCTGACCTCCGTATTCATGAAGACCATATGTAAAACCCAATAAGGAGTAGGTCCCAAATGGCACCCTATTCCCTATATAGTGCACAGGGATTTGGTCTAAAGTAGCGCACTATATAGGGAATAGGGTGCCATAGGACTCTGGTCTGAAGTAGTGCACTATATAGTGAATAGGGTGCCACTTGGGATGCCGTTAGCTCCATCCCAAACTTGAATAAATTCAGATAGCTCTATTATTTCAGCAGCCTGTCTGCCTTTAGCACGACGGAGAACAAACATTAATATTTTGCTGGTCGATTGTAAATTCTGCATTTGAGAAGCCCACAAACCCCTTCTTGGTTTCAGAGAATGTAGCTTAGGCTGTCCTACCTTCCTCAATGAGAAACACACTGACCTTGTAGCTCTGTCTGTGGAAACACGGTCCCTGTAGCTCTGTCTGTCTGTGGAAACACACTGTCCCTGTAGCTCTGTCTGTCTGTGGAAACACACTGTCCCTGTAGCTCTGTCTGTGGAAACACACGGTCCCTGTAGCTCTGTCTGTCTGTGGAAACACACTGTCCCTGTAGCTCTGTCTGTCTGTGGAAACACACTGTCCCTGTAGCTCTGTCTGTGGAAACACACGGTCCCTGTAGCTCTGTCTGTCTGTGGAAACACATTGTCCTTGTAGCTCTGTCTGTCTGTGGAAACACACTGTCCCTGTAGCTCTGTCTGTCTGTGGAAACACACGTTCCCTGTAGCTCTGTCTGTCTGTGGAAACACACGGTCCCTGTAGCTCTGTCTGTCTGTGGAAACACACTGTCCCTGTAGCTCTGTCTGTCTGTGGAAACACACTGTCCTTGTAGCTCTGTCTGTCTGTGGAAACACACTGTCCCTGTAGCTCTGTCTGTCTGTGGAAACACACTGTCCCTGTAGCTCTGTCTGTCTGTGGAAACACACTGTCCCTGTAGCTCTGTCTGTCTGTGGAAATACACGGTCCCTGTAGCTCTGTCTGTCTGTGGAAACACACGGTCCCTGTAGCTCTGTGGAAACACACTGTCCCTGTAGCTCTGTGGAAACACACTGTCCCTGTAGCTCTGTCTGTGGAAACACACTGTCCCTGTAGCTCTGTCTGTCTGTGGAAACACACGGTCCCTGTAGCTCTGTCTGTCTGTGGAAACACACGGTCCCTGAAGCTCTGTCTTTCTGTGGAAACACACGGTCCCTGTAGCTCTGTCTGTCTGTGGAAACACACTGTCCATGTAGCTCTGTCTGTCTGTGGAAACACACTGTCCCTCCAAACGACTTCACGGGAAAATAAGAATGAGAACGATTTCTTACAAATGAATGAATAACAGATCTACATAAACCGATTGAATCGGGGATCATTCATACAGCTACGTCAGACAGCACAGTAGACATGCTCCACTCTTCCATAGGATAGATGTAGGTCCCTCCATGTGTGCTACAGCCTGGTCCTTGATATAGGCCACCCAATGAATTCATGCAGTAACATGTAGAACAAGTAAAACACAGACTTTTAGAGTCGCTGCAGCCCGCAGTCATTCGGGATTCAGCTCTGTTTAGTGGCCGAGGCCCAGCCATCCCATCTGGTTGAGTTTTGAATCCAGTCTGAGTCACACCCGATGATCCACTTGGCCGTCTTCGTTTTTATTTCGTCAGCTTTGATTTACCTCCCTTCAAAGTACAACAATAATTGGCCGACATTGGAAGTCTTTTATAAGCCGTGTTCAGGGGCAACGCTGAAGAGCAGGAAAATGAGTTGAAACAGAAGGAGTGCTATGGCGTGAGGCCGTCTTGAGAAGGACCAGGAGACGGGTTGGGGCCTTCATTGTGTGTTTTTATAGCAGGCGCCTCCTTGGCCAGCTAGGCTCTGCTCCCTCCGCGGTGCCAAGTACTTGTGTACACACCATCAAACATGGTCATGGCACTGGGTCTGGATGAAAAACCTTTTCCTGAGATTGAATAGGAGGGTTAGTGACCAGGGAAAACACAGAGAATGGAAAACAATTGTTCCATTTGTGTTGCAGAGCCTGGACTGAACGTTGAAGACATCTCCATATAAAGGCTTTTAAACAACTATGATGCATCCCAAGTAGCACCCTATTCCCTATGTAGTACACTACCTTTGACCAGGGCCAATAGGGGGCCCATAGCACTATATGGGGAATAGGGTGCCATTTGGGACACAGGAGTAAGTAAGACCCCATTGTTTATCAGCTAAGTGTGACTGACTGCACGTTCAATCATGAGTTTGAGGTTTTCCTGACCAAACATAATCTAGGTTCTATTGACAGAGATAACACTCCATGGGTTCTATTGACAGAGATAACACTCCATGGGTTCTATTGACAGAGATAACACTCCATGGGTTCTACTGACAGAGATAACACTCCATGGGTTCTATTGACAGAGATAACACTCCATGGGTTCTACTGACAGAGATATGTTGTCTTTCTCAGAGATAACACTCCATGGGTTCTATTGAAAGAGATAACACTCCATGGGTTCTATTGACAGAGATAACACTCCATTGGTTCTATTGACAGAGATATGTTGTCTTTATCAGAGATAACACTCCATGGTTTCTATTGACAGGGATAGAGTATGTTTTCTTTCTCAGAGGAGATAACAGTCCATTGTATTTCAACAGCTTGCTCACTCCTTGACAGGCACAATCGCTCAAACTGACAGAGTGTGAAAGTTTCACAATCCAACCTTTTCTTTGTTTTGAATACCTTGACTAGATATATCCTTAACTGCTGTGGAAACAGAATGTGCAGAAATTTACTCCGCAGAACAACGGAAGAATTATCACTTTGAATTATGGTAATGTTGTATCATGAAATGTTTGTTTTTTGTGTGTAAATGATCCTCGTAAGGGATGGGCCCGCCAACAAGGCGATTTGACATGGAAAATAAAAATGTCATTCATTCATACTAAGCCGAGCATCAAAAATGTATATGGATGGTTTCTCTATTAACACTGCAACATGAAGCAAGTCTCTCCAGTCTGAGAGAAAACGCTCGATGAATCATTATTGTTCTGGAAACATTAACACGTGCGGTATATAGACAGATGGATTGACGTTGTTACGCATAAGCACCTCTGTGAACTGAACTCAGCTCCTAGATGACCGCGAGGTATATCAACAGCGTTATTGAGTAGGAACAAAACTACAGACTTTTAAAAAGGTAAATTACAGTTTAGCCAAGATGCACAGCGTTTACTGTGAATGTGAACTCTCTACAGACGTCTGGGAAAAGGCTTTTTAAACAACGCGTTGTTGGTTTTATAGTATGCTGCTTTGCATTGAATCCCTGCCTTAGTGTGGACTACGAAGACCAGCAGCAGACAAGCCTGGTGGGACATCATTCTGGTTATTGCTCTACTCTCAGTAATTGTATTGTTTCTCTGTTTTGCAATACACTTTAGATGAAGATAGCTTATTGTTTAGTTACTACGCAACTACAGGTAAATGCCAAAAATAAAGGAAACACGAGAGTAAATGAGGGATAGAAAGCATATTGAAAGCAGGTGATTCCACACAGGTGTGGTTCCTGTGTTAATTAAGCAATTAACATCCCATCATGCTTAGGGTCATGTATAGAAATGCTCAGTTGCCCCATTATATAGGTTACCATGGCTAGAAGAAGAGATCTCAGGGACTTGGAAAGAGGGACATCAATGGAGCACGGGGGGTTTAAAGTGTGTGTGTGTGTGTGTGTGTGTGTGTGTGTGTATTTGTGTGTGTGTGTGTGTGTGTGTGTGTGTGTGTGTGTGTGTGTGTGTGTGTGTGTGTGTGTGTGTGTGTGTGTGTACGTACCCAGATGAACATTTATGAGAGATTCCGGAGCGGCACCAGAGAGAGCGTTTCACCATCAACAAAATACCAAGGAAGAAAGGTATCACATCCCTCTATTAGTGTCCCTTGTAGAATCAGTGTATGTTGTTTTTCCCTTATTTTGCCAGTTACTTGTATGTTGTGGCAGTAAAACTTACTCACCTTTTTCGGATGTATATATATATATTTTTTTCTTCACATTTCCATCTCATTTCATGGCACGATAATTAATTATATTTTACAACAACCAATTCAACACACAGAGGTCAAACTACCGCTCCAAGGAATGGAAAAGAATAGAACATATTGTCTTTCAATTCTCCTCAGAATGGACGTACGGTAGAATCACAATAGTAAAGAGAAACAGCTTTACCTCTCTCCCTCCCTCTCTCTCTCTCTCTCTCTCTCTCTCTCTCTCTCGGTCTCTCTCTCTGTCTCTCTCTCTCTCCCCTCTCTCTACGCCTCTCTCTCCTCTCTCTCTCTCGTCATCTTCTCTCTCTCTC
>NW_021822413.1:0-28178 GCF_901001165.1 Salmo trutta | reverse complement strand
TTCTTTACCCTTGTTACAGTAGATACAGGCTGTTCTTCTACCCTTGTTACAGTAGATACAGGCTGTTCTTCTACCCTTGTTACAGTAGATACAGGCTGTTCTTCTACCCTTGTTACAGTAGATACAGGCTGTTCTTCTTCCCTTGTTACAGTAGATACAGGCTGTTCTTCTACCCTTGTTACAGTATACCGGCTGTTCTTCTACCCTTGTTACAGTAGACTACAGGCTGTTCTTCTACCTTACCTTGTTACAGTAGATACAGGCTGTTCTTCTACCCCTTTGTTACAGTAGATACAGGCTGTTCTTCTACCCTTGTTACAAGTAGATACAGGCTGTTCTTCTACCCTTGTTACAGTAGATACAGGCTGTTCTTCTACCCTTGTTACAGTAGATCACAGGCTGTTCTTTACCTACCTTGTTACAGTAGACACAGGCTGTTACTTCTAATAGCCTTCACCTTGTTACAGTAGACACAGGCTGTTCTTCTACCCTTGTTACAGTAGATACAGGCTGTTCTTCTACCCTTGTTACAGTAGACACAGGCTGTTCTTCTACCCTTGTTACAGTAGACACAGGCTGTTCTTCTTCCCTTGTTACAGTAGATACAGGCTGTTCTTCTACCCTTGTTACAGTAGATACAGGCTGTTCTTCTACCCTTGTTACAGTAGATACAGCTGTTCTTCTACCCTTGTTACAGTAGACACAGGCTGTTCTTCTACCCTTGTTACAGTAGATACAGGCTGTTCTTCTACCCTTGTTACAGTAGATACAGGCTGTTCTTCTACCCTTGTTACAGTAGATACAGGCTGTTCTTCTACCCTTGTTACAGTAGACAGGCTGTTCTTCTACCCTACCTTGTTACAGTATACACAGGCTGTTCTTCTACCTTACCTTGTTACAGTAGATACAGGCTGTTCTTCTACCCTTGTTACAGTAGACACAGGCTGTTCAACCTTACCTTGTTACAGTAGACACAGCCTGTTCTTCTACCCTTGTTACAGTAGAGACAGGCTGGTCTTCTACCTTACCTTGTTACAGTAGATACAGGCTGTTCTTCTACCCTTGTTACAGTAGAGACAGGCTGTTCTTCTACCCTTGTTACAGTAGATACAGGCTGTTCTTCTACCCTTGTTACAGTAGATACAGGCTGTTCTTCTACCCTTGTTACAGTAGATACAGGCTGTTCTTCTACCCTTGTTACAGTAGACACAGGCTGTTCTTCTACCCTTGTTACAGTAGATACAGGCTGTTCTTCTACCCTTGTTACAGTAGATACAGGCTGTTCTTCTACCCTTGTTACAGTAGACACAGGCTGTTCTTCTACCCTTGTTACAGTAGATACAGGCTGTTCTTCTACCCTTGTTACAGTAGATACAGGCTGTTCTTCTACCCTTGTTACAGTAGAGACAGGCTGTTCTTCTTCGCTTCCCTTGTTACAGTAGATACAGGCTGTTCTTCTACCCTTGTGACAGTAGACACAGGCTGTTCTTCTTCGCTTACCTTGTTACAGTATATACAGGCTGTTCTTCTTCGCTTACCTTGTTACAGTAGACACAGGCTGTTCTTCTTCGCTTACCTTGTTACAGTAGATACAGGCTGTTCTTCTTTGCTTACCTTGTTACAGTAGTTACAGGCTGTTCTTCTACCCTTGTTACAGTAGATACAGGCTGTTCTTCTACCTTACCTTTTTACAGTAGATACAGGCTGTTCTTCTACCTTACCTTTTTACAGTAGATAAAGGCTGTTCTTCTACCCTTGTTACAGTAGATACAGGCTGTTCTTCTACCCTTGTTACAGTAGATACAGGCTGTTCTTCTACCCTTGTTACAGTAGATACAGGCTGTTCTTCTACCCTACCTTGTTACAGTAGACACAGGCTGTTCTTCTACCCTTGTTACAGTAGATACAGGCTGTTCTTCTACCTTACCTTTTTACAGTAGATACAGGCTGTTCTTCTACCCTTGTTACAGTAGATAAAGGCTGTTCTTCTACCCTTGTTACAGTAGATACAGGCTGTTCTTCTACCCTTGTTACAGTAGATACAGGCTGTTCTTCTACCCTTGTTACAGTAGACACAGGCTGTTCTTCTACCCTTGTTACAGTAGACACAGGCTGTTCTTCTTCGCTTACCTTGTTACAGTAGATACAGGCTGTTCTTCTACCCTTGTTACAGTAGATACAGGCTGTTCTTCTACCCTTGTTACAGTAGATACAGGCTGTTCTTCTACCCTACCTTGTTACAGTAGACACAGGCTGTTCTTCTACCCTTGTTACAGTAGATACAGGCTGTTCTTCTACCCTTGTTACAGTAGATACAGGCTGTTCTTCTACCCTTGTTACAGTAGATACAGGCTGTTCTTCTACCCGTGTTACAGTAGATACAGGCTGTTCTTCTACCCTTGTTACAGTAGATACAGGCTGTTCTTCTACCCTTGTTACAGTAGACAGGCTGTTCTTCTACCTTACCTTGTTACAGTAGATACAGGCTGTTCTACTACCCTTGTTACAGTAGATACAGGCTGTTCTTCTACCCTTGTTACAGTAGATACAGGCTGTTCTTCTACCCTTGTTACAGTAGACACAGGCTGTTCTCCTACCCTTGTTACAGTAGACACAGGCTGTTCTTCTACCTTTGTTACAGTAGACACAGGCTGTTCTTCTTCGCTTACCTTGTTACAGTAGACACACTTGTAGGGTCGCTCTCCAGAGTGCACCCGCATGTGTTTGTTGAGACTGGAGGACTGAGAGAAACTCTTTCCGCACACCGAACACTGTGAAGAGACAGGTGACATGTTGAGTATGGGGAAATGTTGTCGTATACAACACCGAGTACGCTACTGTACCTTAGTACCTGTGTCTTAGTCAATACCGCTCTGACATCGCTCATCCATATATTTATATATTGTTCATTCCATTCCTTTACTTAGATGTGTGTGTGTGTGTGTATTGGTTATATGTTGTGAAATTGTTAGATATTACTTGTTAGATATTACTGCACTGTTGGAGCTAGAAACACAAGCATTTCGCTACACCCGCAATAGCATCTGCTAAACACGTGTATGTGACCAAATAACATTTGATTTGAGTGACCGTTCAGTTACAGATTTAGGAGAGGAGAGGGGAGATTAGAGAAATCAGCAGACATTAAGTAGGTCCTATGGGAAATGTGCTGTTATTTACCACTGAACAGGGGGGTAAAATATAAGGACTAGGCATAAAACAAACTAGAGATTTAGGGAGAAAGTAGACCTGTAGCCTAATGCAAAACTGAGCTGTTTTTCACCACCACTCGTATTATTTAGTCATTGTTTAGCATTTTACCTTATGTGGTCGGTGTTTCTCGTGAACGTGTAGGATATGAATCCTCAGTCGGTCTCTCTTCTCGAACGACCTGTTGCAGAGGTGACACGGGAACTTCCGGTCGCCCTGGTCCACGCAGCGCGTGTACTTCAGATGCTTGTCTCTGTAGTATTGATAGGCGAACACTTTGCCACACCGATCGCACTTAAAACCCTCTCCAGAATCTGAAATAAAAACGAAATGTTATCAGGAAAAACCGTGGTGGATTTTCAGTGACAAGGCTGCTTCTACAGATAAACACGCGCGGTATATTTATATAATAATATAATACAGAAGAGAAGAGAATAAGACCCTTTACAGCATTGTGACATCTACGTAAAAAATATATTCCACAAATAAAGTTCCCACCGGGGAAGATAAAGTTATTCTATTCGAATAAAGATAATTCTGATTCTCTGATTGTATATTACATGTCCTTACCTTCATGAGGAAGCATAACGTTCCCTTCCTCAGGCGAGTCTTTCAGAGTGAGAGGAATCCCCAGGAACTGAACGTAGCAGTCCCCGTACCAGACCAGCAGCTCCTGGCCCGGCTGGACCTCCTTACAGGCCTCGTAGAAGATCTGGCCTTTACTCTGTAACGCGATCAGGTTCTGCTCCTCCGGGAAGCGCGCGCACTTCACCAGCGACATCCAGTTACCGGAAGAGCCCCGGCCATCCACGAAGTGACTCAACCGGCCGTTCTCAAACACCTGGATTAAAAGGACACAGAGAAAATGTTGTTAAGCGCCTGTTATATTGCACGAAAATGTATGTGGATACAAGTTGTTTGACAGTTAATTGGTAATCTAGCGTCTCGTATTAGGACTATATTTATATTTACAGCTGGTTTACTCACCAAATAAAAACACAAAAAAGGTTACAACTTTTAGCTCACAGTAAATAAATAACATTTTGCACTTAATTAAGCAATTAAACTGACCTCCCACATCAGAGTGTTGTCGTCATATGTTTTGATCTCGCTCGTATTGACCAGTTTCCCCTGAAACGGGCCGAACCGGGTTCCCTTGGTGACGGCGCTCTTCACCGCAAAAACTCCGTAGTGGGACAAACTACCGTAACTAGTCTGTTGGATAGTTAACTCTGGAAGTCACATTTGAAAACGCGTTAAAGTTGAACACCTTTTACACAACTTCACAAGTACAGACAGAACATTCTAACAGAGAGAGAGAGAGAGAGAGAGAGAGAGAGAGAGAGAGAGAGAGAGAGGAGGGAGAGTAGGAGAGAGAGAGACAGAGAGAATGAGAGAGTAGGAGAGAGAGAGAGAGAGAGAGAGGAGAAGAGATGGAAGAAGAGAGACGAGCAGAGGAGAGGAGCAGAGAGGAAGCTGAGAGGAGAAGAGAGAGAGAGAGAGAGAGACGAGAGAGAGAGAGAGAAGAGAGAGAGCAGGAGAGGAGATGAAGAGTACGGAGAGGAGAGGAGAGGAGAGAGAGAGAGAAGAGGAGATGAGAGAGAGAGGAGCGAGAGAATGAGAGAGAGAGAGAAGAGGAGAGAGAGAGAGACCGAGATGAGCAGAGAGAGAGAGCGATGAGGAGAGTGAAAGAGGAGAGGACAGACGAGAGAGAGAGGAAGAGAGAGAACGAGAGACTGAGAGGCGAGGTAGGCGAGAGAATGAGAGAGAGATGTTTCCCAAGCCAATAAAGCCCTTTGAGTTTCATTGAGAGAGTTTCTACCTTCTGGAAGTTCAAGCGCCTGAGTATTCAAGGTGAGTAGCTCGCTGTTACAAACTGTTGAACAAAAAAAACGTTAAACGTTGACACTGCTGCTGCTGGTCAATTATGAACATTAATGCCTCAACAAATCAAACACAACTGACGGACAATATGGACTGTTTTTCCAGAAATAGAATAAACCTGATATAGACTATTCTTTAAATAGTCATACACATAGACTAAGGTAAATACATCTATAATCATCAAATCCCAGCTAGAAATACAGAATTAGTGCCTATATGAACTGATAGAATATCCAGCCCCAATTAGCAATATCATGCGATACATTTACATTTAAGTCATTTAGCAGACGCTCTTATCCAGAGCGACTTACAAATTGCTACAGTTGTAGTGCATCTAATTATTTAAACTTGTTACACTGCCATAAACCTGTTAGGACAGCTGAAGCAATAACACACGTTTGCTTTTTAAGATAAATGACCCAGTTTCGATAACATTTCAAAGGTAATTGTGTGACAGGGATATGGAAGAGGTTTTATCTGTCTACCTGAGTTTCCGGTCAGGGCTATTCCTGAGATAGCGTGACCGGTATTCTGCTCTTGTCTCCCGGTATATCCGTACAACACCGTGAACAGATCGTCCTCACTGAAACTATAAGTGCGCGTTTTCTTCGATGATAATTCGGTTCCCCTGAGGTGGAACAAACTTGCTTTGGACGGCGACACGGAGTGAACAGAAGACCTCTCGCTCGAAGCGGGACTGCTGAAGTCTGATAACGGCCCAGTAACGTGCTCGGTCGCCGCTGCCAGCTCCCCGTGCTTGGAGTAAATCGTTTGTCCCACTCCCGGTATCATCCGATTGAAATACGGGATGTTCGAGACGTTGAAAATCTGTTCGTGGAGCACGTTAACAGCGTGGCCGCCGTGGCCGAAGAATGAGGGGTTACCGGCGGTGAAGTTGAACGGCATGACTGTCTGGGTGTCGGTAACTAGCCGTCCCAGAGACTTGAGCGGGTGGAGGGGATGCTGAGAGCTCCTGAAGATGTCCATGTAATGGTGAGCTCCGGGCAGCGGGGCAGCGTAGTAACCCGAGCCCCGGACAGGGCTGCCTTTGAGGGGGTTGGAGTGGAACGGCTTGTCCTTCACGGCGGGGATGCTGGAAACAGACATCACAGCAGGCGACGAGGCAGAGCCGATCTGAGATGATTTGAATCGGAATGGTGGAGCTATTCTACCTGGAGAGAGAAACAAATGGAGAGATTTTAGCTCCATCTCCAGATATATTTGACATATTTTCGTTTCAGAAATGAAAATATACCTCTCTAGTTTAGTTGATCGTATTTTTGAAGATTAATAAACAGATTTCAAATAGGGAACATAATCAAATCCTTTAGCAATAAAGTAAATATATTTAGGTAACGAACAAATTGCGTATGTTTGTTAGATCATATTTAGGAGAATAACATTGTAATCATGAACATTTTCTCAATCAAAATATTTCTGTGTGAATCCACAATATGGAATATCAATTAACGAAATAAAATGTTGCATTTCAATTATCGCACAATATGAAACGTTTTTGTTTTTACCTACTGGGCAATAATATAAATCTTATTTAGCAACATCAATTTGACAAGATCTAACTTCTGTAGAAAATGATATTTAGAAAATCCTAAATGCTAATTAAATGAAAAGCTACACATATTTTTCGTCATTTTACAAATTCACGAACATATTCCATGGAGAGCACTGATTTTTACCAAACGAAAACGATGATTTTTTTTAGCATCCTACTGAAATCACATAACTTAGCCTACAGCATCCTACTGAAATCACATAACTTAGCCTACAGCATCCTACTGAATTCACAGAACTTAGCCTACAGCATCCTACTGAATTCACAGAACTTAGCCTACAGCATCCTACTGAATTCACAGAAATTAGTCTACAATCTAAAACCAGCTGTTGGGAGAAAAAAAAAATCCAGTTCGCAAAAATACACAACGGAAATTCATCAATATATTTAAACGGGTGCTTGTGCCTGCAAAAGTAAACTACTTTAAATTGGTACTTGACTGTGCATCCCTGTAAACGAGCAGGATGAGTTGTAGGTGCCGTGGCCCCCCTGTCACAGGGCGAGTAGTGGGTGGGTGGTAGTCAGCAGTTATCTGAGACAAATCAGGGTCACGACACCCAAATTAAAAGAACACCGGGTCAGCGGCAGAGGTCAACATTAATGAAGCTATCACAACTCACCACTCCTTTAAAAAGCATTAGGGTGTTATAGGGCGTTATAGGGCGAACCCGGTTCAATGGCTATTAACGGGTTACAATAGGGTCAATAAGGAACTCCATTTAATGTATCTGTATAATATTGGTTATAGAAATAAGAAACTAAAGTGATGAGGATTACAAGAAACATAGGCCTAAGGAAATATTTTGCCTGAAAGTGATTTTACACATAGTAGGTTAATAATAATATCGTAACATTTCAAACCAGTTAAAACATTTTTTTTTTTTTTTGCGAAATATAAAACGTAAATATCTGACTTACCTCAAAGGAGATTATTTATACGTCTGAAGTTGGTGTAGTCGAATCCATCCCACGTTCCAAATTTAAAAAAATATATTTTTTGGAAAAGACAACCGAATATTTGTCTACAACACTTGTTGATATATGCTTGGCATATTGTTAATCTATAATCCTATGAAGGTAAAGTAGAGAGGAAGACCGGAGCAGTAGGATACTTCCTGTGTGTCTGTGTGTGTTTGTTGTTCTGTGTCCTACTGAACAGAAGGCTGTATACAGAACCGCTAAGTGTAACGGACTCTAGTCTCTGTCTGCTATTGGTCAGAGATCTGCTCGGGTCATTCCGTCTCAAACCCCAGGAGGATTTCACCTTTTCACGGTACGATTACAACCCCCCTACAACACGCATGCAGGCACACAGACGTTTTTACATTGTCATTAAAAATGCAAAAAACGTGTCGGAAAAAAAAAAAAAAGTATTTTGTTAGGCTTACAGTTAGCCCAAACCAAACTGCGAGCAACAACTTTAATTTAAAAATCAAACATCAACTCGATTTATGTTCCTCATTTCTTTTATTGTTGATAAATGAGGAAGATGAGGATATTGCCTATAAAACATTAGTTTAAAAAAACACAACAACAAAAAACGTCGCCACAGAAATCCTAATATTCGATTATGTTGCTTACTTTTATAATGTATAAATGCACCTAATTCCGTTAATAAAAATACTATTAAGGTAAAGTCTTGTTTTTATGCCACTGGGAAGAAAATCCATAGGCGTAAGTGTTTGCAGTAGCCTATAAACCGGCGTTTCCCAAACTCGGTCCTTGGGACCATTAAGGATGCATGTTTTGGTTGTAGCTCTAACACACAGCGGAATGAAATTATCAAAACTTGATGATTAGTATAAAACGTTCTTTTTTTAAATACCAGCGAGGGCAAAAAACAAAACCTGCACCAAGTTTTAATTTTTATTATTTTATTTATTTAACCTTTACTTTACTTATCAGTTAAGATTCAAATTATCAAAGCTTGATGATTAGTAAAACATTTTTTTTACCAGCTGGGGCAAAAAACAAAACCTGCACCGAGTTCATTTTAAAATGTAACCTTTACTTTACTAGGCAAGTCAGTTAAGAACAAGTTCTTATTTACAATGACGGCCTAGGAACAGTGGGTTAACTGCCTTGTTCAGGGGCAGAACGACAGATTTTTACCTTGTCAGCTCGGGGATTCAATCCAGCAATGTTTCGATTACTGGCCCAACGCCCTAACCACTAGGCTACCTGCTGGTTACTGGCCCAACGCTCTAACCACAAGGCTACCTGCTGGTTCCTGGCCCAACGCTCTAACCACTAGGCTACCTGCTGGTTACTGGCCCAACGCTCTAACCACTAGGCTACCTGCTGGTTACTGGCCCAACGCTCTAACCACTAGGCTACCTGCTGGTTACTGGCCCAACGCTCTAACCACTAGGCTACCTGCTGGTTACTGGCCCAACGCTCTAACCACAAGGCTACCTGCTGGTTACTGGCCCAACGCTCTAACCACTAGGCTACCTGCTGGTTACTGGCCCAACGCTCTAACCACTAGGCTACCTGCTGGTTACTGTCCCAACACTCTAACCACTAGGCTACCTGCTGGTTACTAGTCCAACGCTCTAACCACTAGGCTACCTGCTGGTTACTATCCCAACGCCCTAACCACTAGGCTACCTGCTGGTTACTGGCCCAACGTTCTAACCACTAGGCTACCTGCTGGTTACTATCCCAACGCTCTTACCACTAGGCTACCTGCTGGTTACTGTCCCAACGCTCTGACCACTAGGCTACCTGCTGGTTACTGGCCCAACGCTCTGACCACTAGGCTACCTGCTGGTTACTGGCCCAACGCTCTAACCACTAGGCTACCTGCTGGTTACTGGCCCAACGCTCTAACCACTACGCTACCTGCTGGTTACTGGCCCAACGCTCTAACCACTAGGCTACCTGCTGGTTACTGGCCCAACGCTCTTACCACTAGGCTACCTGCTGGTTACTGGCCCAACGCTCTAACCACTAGGCTACCTGCTGGTTACTGGCCCAACGCTCTAACCACTAGGCTACCTGCTGGTTACTGGCTCAACGCTCTGACCACTAGGCTACCTGCTGGTTACTGGCTCAACGCCCTAACCACTAGGCTACCCGCTGGTTACTGGCTCAACGCTCTAACCACTAGGCTACCTGCTGGTTACTGTCCCAACGCTCTAACCACTAGGCTACCTGCTGGTTACTGGCCCAACGCTCTAACCACTAGGCTACCTGCTGGTTACTGACCCAACGCTCTAACCACTAGGCTACCTGCTGGTTACTGGCCCAACGCTCTAACCACTAGGCTACCTGCTGGTTACTAGTCCAACGCTCTAACCACTAGGCTACCTGCTGGTTACTGTCCCAACGCTCTAACCACTAGGCTACCTGCTGGTTACTGGCTCAACGCTCTAACCACTAGGCTACCTGCTGGTTACTGGCCCAACGCCCTAACCACTAGGCTACCTGCTGGTTACTGTCCCAACGCTCTAACCACTAGGCTACCTGCTGGTTACTGTCCCAACGCTCTAACCACTAGGCTACCTGCTGGTTACTGTCCCAACGCCCTAACCACTAGGCTACCTGCTGGTTACTGGCCCAACGCTCTAACCACTAGGCTACCTGCTGGTTACTGGCCCAACGCTCTAACCACTAGGCTACCTGCTGGTTACTGGCCCAACGCTCTAACCACTAGGCTACCTGCTGGTTACTGGCCCAACGCTCTAACCACTAGGCTACCTGCTGGTTACAGCAGGGAAACCCTCCTATAATAATTTAAGGAATTATTCAGATGACCATAAAAACCCTCATCAGTAACCATCCAAAGGTTTAATGCTGAACTTTAGATTTTTATTTGAAAAAGTCAGTTTGGTGGAAACACACCACTGGTGGGGGAAAAAACCCGCATATTTTCTTTATGCGGATTTGAGTTATTTCAATATTTCCAACCAGAAGTTTGTTTCCATCAAAACGAATTTGTGGTTAAAAGGTAGTGCGTGATGACGTGGTGCACAAAAAAACCCCGCTTTTGCACTAAAGTTCTCATGTACGAAATTTAAAAAAAACCAAGGTTTAATGTGTTTCCATTGCATTTTACACTCTTGTCAGTGATTTTGTCACACAAATTGTTCCGATAAATGGCAAACTTTTCCCAATCTGGTTTTTCACGCAAGCTCTCTAAACAACAGTTCTTTGATACGTTGATCCGATGAGATGGATAACAGCAAGATAATTCTTATTTATTAATTGGCAGCTAAGCACCAATCATCATGTCACTAGCTAGGTTTTGCCATCCAATTGCCGACAGATTTTCATGCGAATAACTCTAGAATCTGCATAAATTTCCCCACCAGTGGTGTTTCCACCAAATGTTCTTTTTTTGCGGATAAAAATCAGTGTATGATAAAGTTGTACACACAAAATGTACGTTTTTATAAAAAAAAATATGTTTCCATCTCATTTTCAACTCTACCAACAGTTTGTCACAAAAACTGTTACTTTAATTAGCAAATGTGCCTAATGTGGTTTTGGCGCATGCGCTCCGTAACCAACAGCTCGCAGATACAGCGCGGGTTGGACAGTCTATATGATGAGATTATTATGGATAGGAGAGGGAATATTTTTATTTGTCAAACGGCAGTGAAGCATGTCACCAGAATAAGACCCTCGACATTTATTTGAAATTAGCATCAAGATCACCGTGCACTTTCACCACCCTGTGAAGTTCATCATAAATTATTGAATCTGCAGCCTCATAAACGGCTTGGTTTCCGGAGTTTTAGTGGAACTACCACACACCAAATCATCTCGACTCCAAATATAATACTTCTACTTCTATATGATGGTTATTACATCAATATTTGCGCATAAAGGCGTTTCCACCGCCATTTTTTTGTTTGTTTTGTTTGCATAATTAATTTTTACCGACATAAAAAAAGATCCCACCACGTCAAACGAACACTTTACCTGTCGGCATTTATTCTATTGCACCGAAACTTCCTGTTTCCGTCAAAGCGGTCCTCCTCGCACGTTTCATCGAGAAAACTGATGTGTATCCGACCGTGGAACAATTTTCAAATATGTCACACTCCCTTTAAATCAACTTTACTTTTTTTGTCGTCAGAGGATTAAAAACATGCACACTTTTGAAAACAATACGCAAAAAAAAAAAAATTTGTAACTATAAAATGTCCTGGACAAGTAACTTAATTTGTTTTGATGACTTTACACATTTCGTTTTGGGATCCACCCCTGTGAAACGTAATTTGCCTAATGAAGCGGAAGTGGAGAAGGACGGTCGCATTTTCATCCACGTTCCCCTCTCCTCGATTACCTTTGACCCTTTGTCAAAAGAAGGCGAGAGGATGCAGGAGGTGAGCAAATGTAATGGATAAAAGACCAGTGAAATGTGTACTTGCAAGATCTCCCCTCAAAACAAGTGCAGCATCTATACAAATATATTAAAATATAAAATATAGAGGGACTACATTCAATGTTGCAATAACAGAATTCTTTATTTACAATGGTATTATTCAACATTAAAATTGCAAATAGCATCAGCTGAAGCCTTATTAGTTAACAACTTGCATATATAACTGTGTTTAAACTTCTGTCGGTATACCTAACTCTTTAATAAAATGCTCAACACTAAATATTACAAAACGGTGATGGGTGAGCGAACAAACAGTGTGATGTTTCTAGTGAACAATACGGCTGGAAGAATCCGTCTCAGAGCAGTGGTTAACAACAAAGCTTTCATTCTCCAGAAAGTCCATAGAATATATGACAATATTGCTTCAATATCCCATTGCATCGTTTTTTTTCCGTACACACAGTCCGACCTGACAAACAGTTCTGTGACGAGGGGAAATGGAATTATGCAAATACAGCCTTAAAACCAATCCCAGATATGAGAGAGAGACTGTGACATCGCCACCAACCAAGATGTGTTGAGCATTGATTTATCACCCATTTAATAATGTACATTATCACAATACAAATATAATACAGACAGCCTTATAATATACAAGAACGGGAACAGACAATCTAAGGCAATATGCTACATTATTAGCATTAAGGTTCTTGCATTTTAGCGCTAAGAAAATTAGCATACTATACAAAAACAGGACATATAAAAAAAAAATATCTAAAAAAAATTAAAGTTAAATAGAGGAATTATTTCATAAATTGTTTTAAATTCAACGTCTGTATGATTTTTTTTTTGTGGGGCAAATATTTTGTTTGCTCCAAGTACTGATACAAATGCTTTAAAAAAAATGCATTACCTCATGGCTTGTATTCATTTTAAAATCTTAACAAATCTTTGGAAATTTGCAAAGGGGGGGGGGGGGGGTGTGGTAGTGATTTGTTTTGACATCCAGCTTTTATCAAAAGTGTGATCGATAAATTGTGATAAATCGTACACCAAAACAATGAGAATGCGCACCCTTCTCTGAGAGACAGAGCCCCATACCATAGAATTACATATTACCATATGGAATCACTAAACTATAGCATCCCTATGCTCCAAAGTGCTATTGTACCTCAGTGTCCAAAAAGGGACTGCTAGGACAAAGTACAGTATTCCCGAAATCTTTTGAGCGTAGAAATACTGATCTATCATCAGGTCCCCCTCCTTTGTCCATTCATTATAATGTAAAGACTAAACTGATCTTTGATCAGCTTTCTCCATGCCAATCCTAGCAGTTACCATTAGGGAAGTACAAATCAAAACTGTTCTCAGACCAGGGTTTATGAGTAACTTAATCCATCAGGTTTGGGGCAGTTGTAGACCTAACAATCCACTGAGAACAGTATTTTACAGCTTCTCCAAGTGGTGGGCTGTATCCCAAAGGGGCTTCATTACATATATAGAGGACAACTTTTGACCAAGGCCCATAGGGCTCTATATAAGGAATTAGGATATCATCTGAGGTGCAGCCCAGCACTTTTACAGTATATTCTGATCTGAGGTGAGCCATGACAATATATTCAATTTCTCTCAGACCCTCATCAAATACATGTATTATGCTGTACACACACACACACACACACACACACACACACACACACACACACACACACACACACACACACACACACACAGCGAAGAGGGCGTTGCATGTTTCTCTGAGGGTGATGGACTATCACACTGTCTGGGCTGCTAATAGGCTCTTTATCCGAAGCAGATTTAACAGTTTGGGGGCCTGTTTCACTGATGAAACATATGTAAGTCCGCCTCTGTAATGAAAGGCTGGTAGAATTCATAACCCAATTTACAAGGCATGGGATATTTGGCTTGTTGTCCATAGTAATGTCTAGCTTAACATCATCATGCAACGTTGCTAGCATGAGCGCCCGTCTGTTTGTGCCATCATGCCAACTCCTTGTCACTAATTGTCATGACAACATTGAGTTGACATTGGCAGCAGCGGAGTAAGAACAAGAACACAAATATACGGGACCAGGCTACAACATTTCAGGATTAGAGGATGTCGTTTTGAGATCGGAATGTGACTTTGATGCAACAATGGCGCTAAAGCCACTATACCAGTTAAAGGGACGAGGGAATATGATGTCACCATCCCCCATTACGGGGACGAGGGAATATGATGTCACCATCCCCCATTACAGGGACGAGGGAATATGATGTCACCATCCCCCATTACGGGGACGAGGGAATATGATGTCACCATCCCCCATTACAGGGGCGAGGGAATATGATGTCACCATCCCCCATTACAGGAGCGAGGGAATATGACGTCACCATCCCGTTACAGGGACGAGGGAATATGACATCATTATAACCGTTACAGGGCGAGGGAATATGACGTCATTATAATCGTTACAGGGGTGAGGGAATATGACATCATTATAACCGTTACAGGGGCGAGGGAATATGACATCATTATAACCGTTACAGGGGCGAGGGAATATGACGTCATTATAACCGTTACAGGGGCGAGGGAATATGACATCATTATAACCGTTACAGGGGCGAGGGAATATGACATCATTATACCCGTTACAGGGGCGAGGGAATATGACATCATTATACCCGTTACAGGGGCGAGGGAATATGACATCATTATACCGTTACAGAGGCGAGGGAATATGACGTCATTGTAAATGGATCTGTTTATTATAGTTTTACTGCCTGAGGTCAAAGTTCAAACACTATGGCTAATTCACTGTCTGTCTGTCAGGGCAGGGTGGCAGAGCTCCTGATACAATACTTTAACATGCATTCTTCCTTCCCTTCCTTTCCCTTTCTCTGCTCCTAGCACCGTGCTCCTAGCACCGTGCTCCTAGCACCGTGCTCCTAGCACCGTGCTCCTAGCGCTCCTAGCACCGTGCTCCTAGCGCTCCTAGCACCGTGCTCCTAGCACCGTGCTCCTAGCACCGTGCTCCTAGCGCTCCTAGCACCGTGCTCCTAGCGCTCCTAGCACCGTGCTCCTAGCGCTCCTAACACCGTGCTCCTAGCACCGTGCTCCTAGCGCTCCTAGCACCGTGCTCCTAGCGCTCCTAACACCGTGCTCCTAGCACCGTGCTCCTAGCGCTCCTAGCACCGTGCTCCTAGCGCTCCTAGCACCGTGCTCCTAGCGCTCCTAGCACCGTGCTCCTAGCGCTCCTAGCACCGTGCTCCAACCTCCAGCCATCTGAACCACATAGTTGATTCTGTGGACTCCATCCAGTATTACCTATATAGTACACCACATTTGACCAGATCCCTATTGGCCCCAGACAAAAATAGTGCACTATAAAGGGTGCCATTTGGGACACAGACCATTACGCGTGTGTCACCTATCCAGTCATGGCATACCAAGTGACTACTTAAAGGAAGGAAGGAAGGAAGGAAGGAAGGAAGGAAGGAAGGAAGGAAGAATTGGATGAGGGCCCAATAGGTCTCTGCTCTATCCTCGACTAGAAACCCGTGGTCAGAGAGGGAATGGCTGCATCCCAAAAGGCAGACAGGATCCAGAGAGACTGGACAACATACCAGTTACTGTTGGGGCGGGGGAATAAGATGCCATAGGGCTCTGGTCAAAAGTAGTGCACTATGTAGGGAATAGTGTGCCATTTTATGATGCATCCTATCTGTTAATATGAGGGTTAATATCCAGGGTTCAGCACCACACTCCCTCCCTGCCGTCTCTAAACCCATGACAGCGCTGCTGCATCATCTGAGAGGAACGTTTAATCTGAATTAGAGTTTTTTTCAATACAAACCAGTAAAAAAAAAAAAGTAGCTGTTTTTTAATACTGAGTCTGACGGATCACGGAGCATAACATGTCCAGGAAAAAAAATCAGTACAGAAAAAACTACCAAAACAAAAAAGAAAACGACAAAAAGAGAGGGAAAAAAATAGATTCTTAGTACTCGTTATTGCTTGTTTACTTACATCACACTGACGGACCAGAGCGGTTTGTACCTAGCAGCTTGTATGAAGCACCAAGACTCCAATTCAACATCGAAAGCACACTTGTTCCATTTGATAGTTTTGTTGAGTTATATAACTGAAATGGCTTTTGTTGAGTTTTGTCCCGTCTTTCTATCGTGGTGCTAGCTATACGCTCAAGGCTGAGAAGCAAGCGATAATCTGTACACTGTATATACAGCCCGCCCTCGGCCTACACCCGCCCACTCCTGTATCATACCGGTCTGACTCTCCTCTCTTCTCTTATAGCAGATGGTAGTCCAGACCAGACAGGGAGAAAACACACAATAAATAGGAAAGGGAACTCTGTTGTTAACTTGTATGTACAATCTGTCTGTATTTGGTTTTCTTGAACCGCATGATATAATTTCAGTAAGTTCTGATGAAACTACCGGACCAAAGTTAAATCCATAATATTTCAAATTGATAGAATATGACAGAAGGTCCATTTTTACGCAGTTTTTCCACCACTTTACAAATAATCATCTTGTTTGCTACGATAATAAATCTAAAATAATTTACAAAAAAATCTATACAGAAAAATACAACTTAATTTAATACACTATAAACCTTTTGACTAAATTTGTCTAATTATAATACAAAGCATTATTTTCAAATCAAACCATTCATCTACTGTGCTTTTCAAGATCGGTTTTCAAACCATTTCTCGTCAGCCACACTCATCATCATTAGGAAAACAAAAACAAAACGACCCCCCCCCCCAAAAAAAGGCAAAAAACATCTGAAAGTAGTTAGCTGTTCCGCTCCCTCCCTCCGCTGTCCTCCAGGATCTAAAACGTAACATTGGAGTCAGTTTGCTGCCATTGTGGAACGCAGAAAACGTTAGAAGGTAGAACGTGAGAGGAACCCGTAGAAGAAGGGGAATCAAGCGAGGTGAAAAAAAAATAATTATAAAAAAAACTGTTGACATTTTCTTGAGATGAGATTGCAAAAATGGCAGCTGACCACAGAGGAATTAAATTCATCTGAGGAGGATCCCACCGCTGCCATCAGTAGTCAGTCAACCCAGAGGGGCCTCTATGGGGCCTCCAGGCAAAGAGCGAGGGGCCTACTGTCAATCACCCAGAGGGGGAGGGGCCTTTTTGAAGAGGGAGGGGCCTATAGTCATACAGTAGAGTGGGAGTGGCCTACAGTAGAGTGGGCGTGGCCTACAGTAGAGTGGGCGTGGGCCTACAGTAGAGTGTGAGTGGGCCTACAGTAGAGTGTGAGTGGGCCTACAGTAGAGTGGGCGTGGCCTACAGTAGAGTGGGCGTGGGCCTACAGTAGAGTGGGAGTGGGCCTACAGTAGAGTGTGAGTGGGCCTACAGTAACTCTGCGTCAATAACCAAGTGGGAAAGTGGTATTTACCACATACGACTGGGGAAAATCGTCTTGAACGCCCCTCAAACTGGCGGTAAACTAACTAGTGGTAAACTAACTAGTGGTAAACTAACTAGTGGTAAACTAACTAGTTAACTAACTAGTGGTAAACTAACTAGTGGTAAACTAACTAGTGGTAAACTAACTAGTGGTAAACTAACTGGCGGTTAACTAACTAGTGGTAAACTAACTAGTGGTAAACTAACTAGTGGTAAACTAACTAGTGGTAAACTAACTGTAGTGAACTCATCCATCATCCCTGAGCTCCTACTTCTCCCACATGCTGACCTCACCTACTAAGGAAACGACCTCGATAACAGCATTTTTTTATGGCAGTTAAATGCAACAAAACATTATTTATAAAAAGAAATCTATTAAAAAAAGGTTTTTGAACACTATAATTTGTTTTAAAAAGCAGTACTTTTTTGTTGGTGGTTTGACGCAGCTTGTTAGCCAATTAGCCAATCAGCATTTCTCAACGAGAAACTGGTATGTCCACCTTTCCACTTAGTTATGAATGTAGCATTAGTCACACTAAGGAGGAATTCAGACTGGACAGACAGAGACTGGTTCACGGGTTCTCCTTCAGAGAGGCGTTAGGTGTTCAAGGCTTGCCTCCCTAAACGCTGTGTAGTGCGCTACTTTCGACCAGGGCCCTGGCTCTGGTCGAAAGTAGTGCATTACGTAGGGAATAGGGCACCATTTGGGATGAATCCAATAGAAGTCCCATCTTTTCTCTATCCCCCACTCCCCTCTTCACCCCTGGGTACTCCCCCCCCCTCCCTTCACCCCTGGGTACTCCCCCCCCCTCCCTTCACCCCTGGGTACTCCCCTCCCCTCCCTTCACCCCTGGGTACTCCCCCCCCTCCCTTCACCCCTGGGTACTCCCCCCCCTCCCTTCACCCCTGGGTACTCCCCCCCCTTCACCCCTGGGTACTCCCCCCCTTCACCCCTGGGTCCTACGGTGAGCCTCCTAGTAGGGACAGATACGAGGCAGAGTTTATGCCTGGTGGGTGAGGTTGGAGATCGGGTTGGGCTGGGTAGAGCTGGGTCAGGACACTGCCAGGTCCATTCAAAGAGCCGTTGGTTGATTGATTGGTTGGTTGGTTGAAGATGAACCAGCGAGCTCATTGGATCCTGGGTATTGGCATCAAGGTGCTGGTTGGCTGAACGTTCCACCAGGGTTAGCAGTATTTCTGTAAACATATGAAGACAAAGAGAGACACTTATTACACACCTTCACATACACTTAATTACACACATTTCCCATACACTTATTACATACATTTCCCATACATTTCACATACACTTATTACACACATTTCCCATACACTTAATTACACACATTTCCCATACACTTATTACATACATTTCCCATACATTTCACATACACTTAATTACACACATTTCCCATACACTTAATTACACACATTTCCCATACATTTCACATACACTTATTACACACATTTCACATACACTTATTACATACATTTCACATACACTTATTACATACATTTCACATACACTTATTACATACATTTCACATGCCCATCCAATTCACACACACACACTCAGATAGATTGATAAATTGTTATTTCACGATAAAAACTCCCCTCTCCACACAGTTGACCAAGTGGAGATGAACAAGAGTATCAACCCTCAACATAATCACCTCTATGCTCACACTAATGGTCGACGGTTTGAATAATTAACATCGTTTAAGTGCCAGTATAATTTCGATAGCTTGGCGTTGGAATAAATCAAGTGATTTTAAACGTAACAGCATGAAGTGCTCAAAGACAATCAAACTGTCCGTTGCTGCTGCTTGGTTAAATATTCATACTGGGTTAATAGGTTTAAAAGCAACAGAAGAGGCCCAACAACATTATACTCTGACTCTTTATTGACCGTGAGCCAGACCCCCCCCCCCCCCCCCCAAACTGGGCCGTCGCGGTCACTTGGGGTGACGATGTCTCATAGTAATTGTTTTTAAGGTCAACGTCCCTAAAGTTTGAAAATGTGTGATAGGGGTGGCAAATCCATTGCTGTACTGCTATGACAAACAATGTCAGTATTCAACAAGTCACTACTCACTTATATACCCTTTTAAAGGGATACTTTGGGGATTTTGTCAAATATACCCTTTATCTTCTTCCCCAGAGTCAGACGAACTCCTGGATACTATGTTTATGTCTCTGTGTCCAGTATGAAGGAAGTTAGAGGTAGTTTCGCAAGCCAATGCTAACTAGCATTGCACTTAACACTAGTTAGCAATTGTGCTAGCGCTAGTTAGCAACTTTCTTCAAACTGCATGCGGAGACAAAAATGGTATCCCACGAGTTCATCTGACTCTGGGGAAGTAGATAAAAGGGCCTCGTTGCCAAAATCCAGAAGTATCCCTTTAATTGTATATCATTGGAAAGCTTAGATTCTCACAGCTATCGATCAGACATTTTCAGAATGTTTAGATCAACAAAATTTTGGCCTTTGACCACCAGGGTATATTTAATTATTTCATACATTTTTTATTTCACCTTTATTTAACCAGGTAGGCCAGTTGAGAACAAGTTCTCATTTACAACTGCGACCTGGTCAAGATAAAGCAAAGCAGTGCGACAAAAACAACACAGAGCTACACGTGGGATAAACAAAAGTACAGTCAATAACACAATAGAAAGATCTGTATACAGTGTGTGCAAATGGAGTAAGGAGGTAAGGCAATAAATAGGCCAATAGTAGCGAAGTAATTACAATTTAGCAATTTACACTGGAGTGATATATGTGCAGATGAGGATGTGCAAGTAGAAATACTGGTGTGCAAAAGAGCAGAAAGACAAACACAAATATGGGGATGAGGTAGGTAGTTGGTTGGATGGGCTGTTTACAGATGGTCTGTGGCCAAAAGTTTTGAGGATGACAAATATACATTTTCACAAAGTCTGCTGCCTCAGTTTGTATGATGGCAATTTGCATATACTCCAGAATGTTATGAAGAGTGATCAGATGAATTGCAATTAATTGCAAAGTCCTCTTTGCCATGCAAATTAACTGAATCCCCCAAAAACATTCCCACTGTATTTCAGCCCTGCCACAAAAGGACCAACTGACATCATGTCAGTGATTCTCTTGTTAACACAGGTGTGAGTGTTGACGAGGACAAGGCTGGAGATCACTCTGTCATGCTGACTGAGTTCGAATAACAGACTGGAAGCTTCAAAAGGAGGGTGGTGCTTGGAATCATTGTTCTTCCTCTGTCAACCATGGTTACTTGCAAGGAAACAAGTGCCATCATCATTGCTTTGCACAAAAAGGGCTTCACAGGCAAGGATATTGCTGCCAGTAAGATTGCACCTAAATCAACCATTTATCGGATCATCAAGAACTTCAAGGAGAGCGGTTCAATTGTTGTGAAGAAGGCTTCAGGGCGCCCAAGAAAGTCCAGCAAGCGCCAGGACCGTCTCCTAAAGTTGATTCAGCTGCGGAATCGGGGCACCACCAGTACAGAGCTTGCTCAGGAATGGCAGCAGGTAGGTGTGAGTGCATCTGCACGCACAGTTAGGCGAAGACTTTTGGAGGTTGGCCTGGTGTCAAGAAGGAAAGCAAAGAAGCCACTTCTCTCCAGGAAAAACATCAGGGACAGACTGATATTCTGCAAAATGTACAGGGATTGGACTGCTGAGGACTGGGGTAAAGTCCTTTTCTCTGATGAATCCCCTTTCCGATTGTTTGGGGCACCTGGAAAAAACAGCTTGTCCGGAGAAGACAAGGTGAATTCTACCATCAGTCCTGTGTCATGCCAACAGTAAAGCATCCTGAGACCATTCACGACTGTACAGCTGCAGCGATGTGAGGGAGATAAGTCTCCAACTTCAGTGATTTTTGCAATTCGTTTCAGTCATTGGCAGCAGAGAACTGGAAGGAAAGGCGGCCAAAGGCGGTGTTGGCTTTGGGGGTGACCAGTGAAATATACCTGCTGGAGCGCGTGCTACGGGTGGGTGTTGCTATGGTAACCAGTGAGCTGAGATAAGGCGGAGCTTTACGTAGTAAAGACTTATAGATGACCTGGAGCCAGTGGGTTTGGTGACGGATATGTAGCGAGGACCAGCCAACAAGAGCATACAGGTCGCAGTGCTGGATGGTATATGGGGCTTTGGTGACAAAACGGATGGCAAGTTAGAACCGTCCAGAGTAGTGATACTAGTCGGGCTGGCGGGTGCGGGCAGCGATCGGTTGAAGAGCATGCATTTAGTTTTACTAGCATTTAAGAGCAGTTGGAGGTTACGGAAGGAGTGTTGTATGGCGTTGAAGCTCGTCTGGAGGTTAGTTAACACAGTGTCCAAAGAAGAGCCAGATGTATACAGAATGCTGTCGTCTGCGTAGAGGTGGATCAGAGAATCACCCGGACAACAGGCCCTCCGATTTGACACACTGAACTCTATCTGAGAAGTAGTTAGTGAACCAGGCGAGGCAGTCATTGGAGAAACCAAGGTTGTTGAGTCAGAATTATCTGTATTAAATGACTTTAAAAAGGAGACCCTGATACATTTTAAACTTTGTTTGACAGGTGGTTCTGAAAGGCCATGAAATTACCTTTCAAATGATATATAATATAACAAACTTTGAAAGCACCAGCAATCATTAATTAAAAAAAGAAAATCACCCATATTGTGCCATTGGCCGAACATTGTAAACTTAATAATATAATTCCATGTAATGGGACAGCTATATTTTTGGATTGTTTTTGGAACGGGTGAATTCTGTGATATCTACAAATCTTTTGTTAAAACCCCTTGTTCTAGCTGTGTGTGTGTGCAATGTGGTGCTTCCATCACCAAAGTTAAAATGCAAAAACACACCTGTTCCATGGAATTATACAGCCAAGCTTCCAACATTGTAATATCAATGGCACTATATGTACATTTTTTTTTTTTAAACAAAAGTTATAGCTGGTGTTTTCAAATTAAATTCTATATACATTTTGAAAAGGTAATTTTATGACCTTCCAAAACCACTTGGAAAACAACGTTTTTAAAGCTAATGTATAAGGTAGGTAATTCTGATATGTGCCCTAGAGGTCAAAGGTCAAAGTTCTATTGAACTGAACATTCCAGAAAAACGTGTCTGATGAATAGCTGTGAATTTAAGCTTTCCGATGACATATGATTAAAAGGTATACACTGTCAGCAATAACCCTCTGATGGACAGTCCACACGGACCTGCCCTTTAAAAACACAGGCTACGTCCCAAAATGCCACCTAAAAGTAGCGTACTACATAGGGAATAGGGTGCCATTTGGGATGCAAGATCGATTTGCGTACTACTCAGTCTGGCCACTACTAAGTGCACACTACTACTAATTACATCATCGTCGTCGTCATCTCAGCCTGGGTCAAACCCCATAACTTTAGCTAGCATCATAAAGCTAATTAGACTAAATTATTCACTAGATGTTGTAGGGAGAAGGGGAGCAATTAAGTATACATACCTAGGCAGGGCGGGCAGAAACTGCATCCTTAAGTGGCACCCTTTTCCATATAGTGCGCTACTTTTGACCAGGTCCCATAGGAAATAGTTTGCCGTTTGGGATGCAGGTCTTGTTATTAGGCATTCCTACTTGTAATGCTTTTATCCTATATGGGACCACATCCCCATTTTCCTTGTTTACTACTAAAACTCTTATGGGCTCCATTGAGTTTGTTTAGAACCAGTTAAGACTGGGCTTTATTGCCACTATGTCATGTCATGTCATGACAGGGCCACTCACAGTGGTTTTCTCGGGGGGGGGGGGGGGGGGGGGGGAGTCATGGAGTTTACTTGCACCCTCATTAGACCCCCTAATATTGTCTATGAGCTGTATACTGTATGTATGTTTACATACACTGCATTCGGGAAAATATTCAGACTTTTTCCACATTTTGATACGTTAAAGCCTTATTCTAAAATGTATCAAATCTTTTTTTTCTCCCCTCATCAATCGACACACAAAATACCCCATAATGACAAAGCGAAAACAGGTTTTTAGAAATGTTTGCTAATTTACAAAAAAATATATAAAACAGAAATACCTTATTTACATAAGTATTCAGAACCTTAGTTATGAGACTCGAAATTGAGCTCAGGTGCATCCTGTTTCCATTGATCATCCTCAAGATGTTTCTACAACTTGATTGGAGTCCACATGTGGTAAATTAAATTGATTGGACATGATTTGGAAAGGCACACACACCTGTCTATATAAGGTCCCACAGTTGACAGTGCATGTCAGAACAAAAACTAAGCCATGAGGTCGAAGGAATTGTCCGTAGAACTCAGAAACAGGATTGTGTCGAGGCACAGATCTGGGGAAGGGTAACAAAACATTTCTGCAGCATTGAAAGTCCCCAAGAACACAGTGGCCTCCATCATTCTTTAATGGAAGAAATGTGGAACCTCTAAGACTCTTCATAGAGCTGGATGCCCGGCCAAACTGAGCAATCAGGGGGAGAAGGGCCTTGGTCAGGGAGGTGACCAAGAACCCGATGGTCACTCTGATAGAGCTCCAGAGTTCTTCTGTGGAGATGGTTGTCCTTCTGGAAGGTTCTTCCATCTATGTAGCACTCCACCCATCAGGCCTTTCTTGTAGATTGGCCAGACGGAAGCCACTCCTCAGTAAAAGGCACATGACATCCTGCTTGGAGTTTGCCAAAAGGCACCTAAAGGACTCTGACCATGAGAAACAAGATTCTCTGGTCTGATGACTCTTCGGCCTGAATGCCAAGGGTCTTGTCTGGAGGAAACCTGGCACCATCCCTACAGTGAAGCATGGTGGTGACTGCATCATGCTGTGGGGATGTTTTTCAGCGGCAGGGACTGGGAGACCAGTCGGGATCGAGGGAAAGATGAACGGAGCAAAGTACAGAGAGGTTCTTCATGAAAACCTGCTCCAGAGCACTCAGGACCTCAGACTGGGGCGAAGATTTACCTTCCAACAGGACAATGACCCTAAGCACACAGACAAGACAACGCAGGAGTGGCTTCGGGACAAGTCTCTGAATGTCCTTGAGTGGCCCAGCCAGACCCTTGAGTGGCCCAGCCAGATCTCTGGAGAGACCTGAAAATAGCTGTGCAGCGACACTCCCCATCCAACACGACAGAGCTTGAGAGGATCTGCAGAGAAGAATCGGAGAAACTCCCCAAATACAGGTGTGCCAAGCTTGTAGCGTCATACCCAAGAAGGCTCGAGGCTGTAATCACTGCCAAAAGGTGCGTCAACAAAATGCTAAGTAAAGAGTCTGAATACTTATGTACATGTGATATTTCAGTTTCATATTTTCTTGTTTTTTTCCTAACATTTCTTAAAACCTGTTTTTGCTTTGTCATTATGGGGTATTGTGATGTCATTATGGGGTATTGTGATGTCATTATGGGGTATTGTGATGTCATTATGGGGTATTGTGATGTCATTATGGGGTATTGTGATGTCATTATGGGGTATTGTGATGTCATTATGGGGTGTTGTGATGTCATTATGGGGTATTGTGATGTCATTATGGGGTATTGTGACGTCATTATGGGGTATTGTGACGTCATTATGGGGTATTGTGACGTCATTATGGGGTATTGTGACGTCATTATGGGGTATTGTGATGTCATTATGGGGTATTGTGATGTCATTATGGGGTATTGTGATGTCATTATGGGGTATTGTGATGTCATTATGGGGTATTGTGATGTCATTATGGGGTATTGTGATGTCATTATGGGGTATTGTGTGTAGATTGATGAGGGGAAATAAACTTTGTAATCCATTTTATTATAAGGGTGTAACGTAACAAAATGTGGAAAAAGTCAAGTGGTCTGAATACTTACCGAATGCACTGTATATCCCTACTATGGTGGCCTATAGGAGTTGTAAACCTTATGTACACTGAGTGTACAAAACATTAAGAACCTCTTTCCATGACAGACTGACCAGGTGAATCCAGCTGAAAAGCTATGATCCCTTATTGATGGCACTTGTTAAATCCACTTCAATCAGGGTAGATAAAGGGGAGGAGGCAGGTTAAAGAAGGATGTTTATGCCTTGAGACAAGTGAGACATGGATTGAGTATGTGTGCCATTCAGAGGATGATAAAATAAAATCTTGACGTGCCTTTGAACAGGGTATGGTAGTAGGTGCCAGGCGCACCGGTTTGTGTCAAGAACTGCAACGCTGATGGGTTTTTCACGCTCAACCGTTTCCCGTGTGTATCATGAATGGTCCACTACACAAAGGACATCCAGTCAACTTGACACAACTGTGGGAAACATTGGACGTCAACATGGGCCAGCGTCCCTATGAGGGCGGGGGATAATAAGCTTACCATGTTGCTCGTTGGTTGGCGAATGCTCCTGCTACCCGTCTCTCCCTAACTTGTTGACTGTTTCGGCTCACCGCCACGCAAGTTACTGCTTGTTTCTACAGCACCAACTTGTGTGTTGGTCATCTCACGCTCGTATAGTTTATGTTTACATCTTTACATTTACATCCAGGATCCACACAGTGAGCGAGTCCTCTGCTTTCTCTCTGTTTGACGTACTGGTGTGTGACTCATCTCCAGCTCGTATAGTTTATGTACATCCAGGATCCACACAGTGAGCGAGTCCTCTGCTTTCTTTCTGTTTGACGTACTGGTGTGTGACTCATCTCCAGCTCGTATAGTTTATGTACATCCAGGATCCACACAGTGAGCGAGTCCTCTGCTTTCTCTCTGTTTGACGTACTGGTGTGTGACTCATCTCCAGCTCGTATAGTTTATGTACATCCAGGATCCACACAGTGAGCGAGTCCTCTGCTTTCTCTCTGTTTGACGTACTGGTGTGTGACTCATCTCCAGCTCGTATAGTTTATGTACATCCAGGATCCACACAGTGAGCGAGTCCTCTGCTTTCTCTCTGTTTGACGTACTGGTGTGTGACTCATCTCCAGCTCGTATAGTTTATGTACATCCAGGATCCACACAGTGAGCGAGTCCTCTGCTTTCTCTCTGTTTGACGTACTGGTGTGTGACTCATCTCCAGCTCGTATAGTTTATGTACATCCAGGATCCACACAGTGAGCGAGTCCTCTGCTTTCTCTCTGTTTGACGTACTGGTGTGTGACTCATCTCCAGCTCGTATAGTTTATGTACATCCAGGATCCACACAGTGAGCGAGTCCTCTGCTTTCTCTCTGTTTGACGTACTGGTGTGTGACTCATCTCCAGCTCGTATAGTTTATGTACATCCAGGATCCACACAGTGAGCGAGTCCTCTGCTTTCTCTCTGTTTGACGTACTGGTGTGTGACTCATCTCCAGCTCGTATAGTTTATGTACATCCAGGATCCACACAGTGAGCGAGTCCTCTGCTTTCTTTCTGTTTGACGTACTGGTGTGTGTGACCCAGGTGTGTGTCGCTTCTCTGTTTGCCACTGGCAGTGCTTGTTTCAGGAGACGGGATGCAGGCTGTATTTGCAAATCTACTGTAGCTCATAGCAAACATTTTAGTAAATTCCTGTCAAGGAGAGAGACACAGAAGCCCAGCTAGCCTGTAGCTTCAAATAGAGGTCAATAAGGAACCTTTTCAACGCTGCAGGAGCTGTGTTTATTTTTGCTCTATTCTGCGACAATGTGGACCGTCCAGACTTTCAATGTAACAAATGTTTGCTTGCAGAGGACTACAGGGGCGAAGTGGTAACTCTTAGCAAACCTCCACAAGTTACTGGGGAATCCACGGCCAATAAGTAGCAAACCTCCACAAGTTACTGGAGAATCCACGGCCAATAAGTAGCAAACCTCCACAAGTTACTGGAGAATCCACGGCCAATAAGTAGCAAACCTCCACAAGTTACTGGGGAATCCACGGCCAATAAGTAGCAAACCTCCACAAGTTACTGGAGAATCCACGGCCAATAAGTAGCAAACCTCCACAAGTTACTGGAGAATCCACGGCCTACTTTCTATTCTACTCCAGTAACTGGACGCCACTCTGGTCTGGTGGGAGTGTGACCGCCGTGTCGTCTCGCCACAGCCAACTGGCCGGCGCTCTGCAGGGATCCTTCCTCGAAGGGGTCTCCCCCTTCACTAGAGAACGGAGGGGTCTCCCCCTTCGCTTGAGAACGGAGGGGTCTCCCCCTTCACTAGAGAACGGAGGGGTCTCCCCCTTAAACTAGAGAACGGAGGGGTCTCCCCCTTCACTAGAGAACGGAGGGGTCTCCCCCTTCACTAGAGAACGGAGGGGTCTCCCCCTTCACTAGAGAACGGAGGGGTCTCCCCCTTCACTAGAGAACGGAGGGGTCTCCCCCTTAAACTAGAGAACGGAGGGGTCTCCCCCTTAAACTAGAGAACGGAGGGGTCTCCCCCTTAAACTAGAGAACGGAGGGGTCTCCCCCCTTCACTAGAGAACGGAGGGGTCTCCCCCTTCACTAGAGAACGGAGGGGTCTCCCCCTTCACTAGAGAACGGAGGGGTCCCCCCCTTCACTAGAGAACGGAGGGGTCTCCCCCTTCACTAGAGAACGGAGGGGTCTCCCCCTTCACTAGAGAACGGAGGGGTCTCCCCCTTCACTAGAGAACGGAGGGGTCTCCCCCTTCACTAGAGAACGGAGGGGTCTCCCCCTTCACTAGAGAACGGAGGGGTCTCCCCCTTCACTAGAGAACGGAGGGGTCTCCGCCTTCACTAGAGAACGGAGGGGTCTCCGCCTTCACTCGAGAATGGAGGGGTCTCCGTTGTCT
>NW_021822412.1:0-28124 GCF_901001165.1 Salmo trutta | reverse complement strand
GAGAGAGAGAGATGGCGGAGAGGATGAGAGAGAGAGAGAGAAAAAGGGTGGGTAGAGACTTGCTGAGGCTTAGAGGAAAGGGTTTGATTGCTTGTTTACAGTGATAGTCTTACAGTCCCGGGTTAAAAGCCCGATGCTGTGTGTGTGATAGGGTTATTTTTAGCTCTTATCCACAGTGGCGGGTACCCATGGGGGCAGAGGAGTTGATCCGAGTACATTTTTTTCCCTTCTCATGATGAAGTCCAATCAAGGTCGTTTTGGCCCGTCCAACCGCACAGCCTGTTTTCATTTAGTTTAATTTGCTTGTGTGGCAACAAGCCTTCTGATCCCTCCGGGCCAGGCCAAGTCAATTGTTTTGGAGTTTTTATTTTTTTACATTTTTCGTTGTATGTTAGTCTGTCTCATGTTGTTTCTGTGTGCAGGCGTGTGTGTGTGGGAGCGTGAAAGACGTGTGTGTGTTTCTTCTGGTCTGTACTGCTGGTGCGTTCTGGGTCTGGCTCGTGTTATTACTGTGATTATTTGGCTGTGTGTTCTGGCTACAGTCGATGCGTTGTGACAGGCTGTCCACTCCACTGGCTGGTTGCTGGTCTGTTTGGTCAGACTGCTGTGTGCGTTTTGGCTGTGATGTCTCTGTGTGTGTGTGTGTGTGTGTGTGTGTGTGTGTGTGTTGGGTTGGCTCCCATGGCTCCAGTGGAGGTGAAGTGTATTGGACCCGTCAGGCCAGCTGACCACTGGTGTGTGTGTTAGATTTATTTGTACGAGGTTTGAATCTGAAGGTGATTGTTTGTTGTTTATAATATGGTTATTTCTTTGTTTTTTTTCTCTTATCTGTTCTGCGTCTGGATTTTATTTGGATAACACTCCTCAAAGTTCAGTAAGAGACTATTGCTCTGCAAACCCAGGCCAACAGCTACAGTATATCTGTGTTCTCAGTCTTCACCCTCCCTCTCTGCTGCTTTTGTTATGTAATCATCGTTGTTATTTTGCGAGGCCTGCTGGCCCCGGCAGGCAGACGAGACGGGGCTTGTCCTCAGACACCTTCACCCCCCCTCACTGACCCTGACCTGGCTAAGCTGCCCAGACATGACCTCTAACCTCTGACCCCATGGAAGGGTCGAATGGAGGAGTGAGACGTCCCACTGCGAGGGCCTCATTATGGAGGGAGGGAGGGAGGGGAGGAGAGGAGAGGCCTGTCTGCCTAGTTTTACAGTCCTCTGCCGTCTCTAAGGCCCTCTTCTTCGAATTCTTAGAAGTGCAAGTCAATCTTGTAGGTACTCGGGGTTTAATCTACCTGTGAGATAGCTGACATCTTAGAAAGCCTCAAGGGCTTACAGAAGGAAGGCGAGTCGTACCGTGGCGAGGGGTTAGTGTGCGTGTGTCTAGCGGTCATAGGTCAGAGGCCTGTAATGGACAGGTCTGTATGCATGCCTTCCTCGGCTCTGCCGTTTTTATCTGTGTTCAAGCCGTTTAGCCTGGCTGGAAGACTACGTTAACCCTAAGTGAAAGAAGAGTGGTATTTGTGCAACATGTAACTGCTACCCCGTTGGCCCACCTCAGTTCCATTCGGGGGAGCGTTTTCCGTGTCGCGCGTTGACGCCGCCGCCACATGCGGGCCCCACCGACAGAACAGACGCACCTCGTTACCTTGACGGTGCCCCGGCTCTCACTCGGACCAGGCCTGGGACGGGATGGTTAGTGGTGGGGAGGGAGGGAGGGAGGAAAGGAGAGAGAGAGAGGGAGGGAGGAAAGGAGAGAGGGGTGGATGGGATGTATCCCTTTCAGGGGGAAAAGTATTTGTCGCAGTTTTGGCAGAAGTTTATGTGAGCTCCGCTCTTTACGTTGTTGGGTTACGCTGTTTGGCTTTGCAGACTGACCTAGCTGTTCTGTCCCCTTACGTTTCAGGGCACTTGATTTAGACGTTAAAAGTTAAAAAACAAATATTGGCTTAATGTGAATGGTGGCATTTAGCTTTTGGAGATTACACTGCCGAAGTTCAATGTTGTCAGTTTATGCATGGTATGCCGTTCACACGCTGGCACACACACTTTTTCCCTCAAACACACACACACACACACACACTACCCCCCTCCAAACACGCACATAAAGTGACCAAGTCAGACTAGTGTCCACAGTACATCATTTATTTCCAGACACGCTGCTTGCCTTGCCCGTCTTGGGGATAAACAAACGATGCAGGCTGAAGTGAAGTGCTTCCCTCTGGGTCTGGGGTGGTTGCTAGTTGGCATGAGCCTCCTGAGAAGCCGACCCTGCCGGCCTGCTCCTAATTAGCTTTTTATTGGCTTGTAATGCTTTGAAATGGAAGGAAGTGGTTTAGAAGCCAGACAGCGCTGGAGAGGTTGTTTTCGTTCTCTATACAAGTGTTTCTCTCTCTCTCTCTCTCTCCTTTGCTTTTCTCTGCACAGGGAACTTGTGTAATTATCAAACGGCTTACAGAGCTGGGTAGGGTGCTGATGTTACGTAACTGTTCAAATAGATGTATCTAGTATGTGGCTGCAGATATTGTACTGTACACAGATACTCCTGTACAACTTCTCTCCTCCTCATCCCTCTCTCCTTCTCCCTAGGATGACGGGCCGGGAGTTCTTCACTCGTTTCCCGGCGCTCTATCCCTTCCTCCTGAGCCAGCTGGAGGGGGCTGCAGCATCAGTGGACAGGTGACAGTTAGGGTTCAAGCCACACTGAGAGGGACGCTCATGTCTGATTCACAATACAGGGCCATGCCGGGAGGACAGTCTGAGCTGTACCGGGCTGGCCTGGTTCCACATCCACCAGAAAGTTACTTGAATCTGATGGAAAGGAAATCCAATATACAAGCCAGCATAGTATACTGTGAGCTCCACATTATTTACTATTAATATCTATTAGGCAGTAAATAATCTGAAACACAACCAAAACGAACAGAAAATGCATCCAACAAATGTATAGAGTCACAAACTTGATGAAATCCTTGCATGCTATGAATATGGGACCAAATACTTAACTTTGTACTACTTTAATACACAAGTGAACTTTTGGTCCCATAAAATTGGTGTACTGTGTAGTGTGCTGCAATTTCTAAACAGTTCACCCAATATGGATGAAAATACCCTCAAATTAAAGCTGACAGTCTGAACTTTAACCTTATTGTATCAAATCCAAAGTGCTGGAGTACAGAACCAAAACATTGTCATTGTCCCAATACTTTTGGAGCTTGCTGTAGTCCAGGTATAGTGTGAATCAAGCATCAGAGGTGCCCCCCCCACCACCATTGGATAGCACAACAGCCTTGTCTTCTCCTCTTCTCACCCTCCTCTGGTTTCTGTGGGACCCTAAATGAAACCCTTGCTTCATTAGGCCCGTTAAGCTCGTTAAGGCTATTGGCCGGGCTGATGGACAGTTTCCTCGGAGATACGGAGGAGGACCGGGCAGACTCCTCCACTCTCTCTGGAAGAGTCTTGGCCTTCATATCTCCTCTACTAGTTAGCTTCCCCCTAAAAGCTTTTGGACTGTGAACAGGCCCTCCAGTCAATGTTATCTTAATATGGATCAAATGAATTGGATGCGTTTTCAGACTCTCTCCATCTCTTCCTCGTTCCCTCTATATTGTTCTCTCTCTTGTTTTATCACTCTCACCTTTCACTCCCAGTCCCTCCACTGCCTCTCGTAGAAGTCATTAAGTTTCCCATGAAACTAAACCTCGGCCCCCTCAACCTCCAAATAGAAAGACTGGGACTGTAAACTTCTCTCAGATGTGTAACGTCTGTTTAGATCATATAATACAGTCGGTGATGGCGCAGAGCTGGGTCGTGTGCTCTGTGGAGCCCGTCCAGGGCGTGGTACAGTGCTTCACAGTAAGAGGCGAGACAAACCAGAGCTTCCCAGGCCCAACTCCATCCAGACACATCTCTTCTCTTCTGTTAACCTGCCCGCTTGTCAGTCCTACTCGTTTACCCCCCTCTACCCTCACTCTCTCTTTCCTCTCATCTCCTGTTACCCTTACTTTTTTTTATCATCCCCCTTACCTTTCATCTCCATCACTCCCTCTCTCTCTGTCCCTCTCAATCCCTCCATCTCTTGTAGTGTTGTCACGACGCCAGAATTTTGACTTCCATACCAGGTTTAGTATCACAATACTCGATACCACAACGATGCTGAAATGATAGCAAAAAGATACCACGGCAACAAAAAAAAGAAGCCATTTTAGCCAAAGTCACAGAATGGCACTTGATTCAGACAGAAACTCTGCTGCTGCTCTGTTCAATCGTTGGGCTTTTTAGTTCAATATCACTGCATTTCAATCGTCTTACGTCAACGTTTTTCAGATAGCTGTTTATGCATTAATGAATCAATTATACATTCATACGTTCAATGTGTTTTTACCAATCTAACTACACAACAACAAAAACGGTAATCCTGTATTGTAATGGTAAATCTCTTGTTGATAAATTGAGGTTGTTTTTTTTGGCTGATTTCCATGAGGCTACAGATGACAATCTGTTTCCCTTCCATTTGGGACTTTAAAAAATAAATAAAAGCGCTGTCTCTAACAAGTAACGACGTCGTTCACGTCGGAGGGCAGTCAGTTCGCTAAGACAATGGATCATCTTTGGGAGAGACGTGAGAGAGACCGAATAAGTGGAGTAATAACGTTTTTGGTGGCAATCGGCATGTTTTGCGTTATGGTTTTGAAAGTACAAGGGTGGTGAATTGGTATTAGCTTTAGCAGTCAGCTAGCAAGGGAAGTTGGCCTGCAAAGCTGGAAGCCACCAGTGTCTTCTGGCGTTGTAAAGTATTCTAGCCTGAATGGCCATGTACGTTTTGCGAACAGTAATTGAACGGTTTCAACATTTCCTAGCGATGTGCCGTGTCACGATATTCAAGCGTGTTAACTTAGTTCCCCACTCATGCTGCACAAACGTGATGCAGGCCAGCAATGAGTAAGGGGTCGGCGGCGCTGGTAGACAGGCTTGCTCTGTGAGACACATTTAGTACCGAAATGTAAAAAGAATTCTAGTACTAAACCACTCTTTCTCTAGATTCAATTCAAATGGCATTATTGGGAAGCGTTTGTTTGCGTTGCCAAAGCAAGTGAAATAGATTAACATAAAGTGAAACGAAGAGTAAACACTACCCTCACAAAAGTTCCAAAGGAATAGAGTCATTTCATATGTCTATATACAGTGTTGTAACGACGTGCAAGTAGTTAAAGTACAAAAGGGAACTTACAACCCATATTTTATGTCGATTTATTTACAATGGTGTTTGTTCTTCACTGGTTGCCCTTTTTCTTGTGGCAGCAGGTCTCTCTCTTTCTCCCTGCGTCTCCGGCAGAGCCTCATATGTTAACAATTCCTCTCTGGTGCTACATGCCATCGCTCGTGGCCGTGCCTGACTGAAATCGGATGCTAAACACATTACGCGGGGCCGTAATTAGTGGACTGTAACATTTCCTAATGCATGGCCAGGCCATCCCAGAGGAGACTGTGGGGGGGGTTGTATTGTTGAATGGAATAATGAAAAGCATAAGGCCCAGCTGGCAGTGGGGTGGAAGGGGTTCTGGTTTGGGACCTTCTATGGCCTTTGCTTTCTTTCATCCATCTCACTCTCTCTCTCTCGGTGTTTCCGATTGACATTGCCAACCGTGAAACAGTTACCACTGTCTCACAGGGACGGTTTTTATTCGGCGTCAGGGTGAGCGTCGGGGGGGGTGTGGAGTGAGGGAGATGTAGGATTAGGGTGGAAGAGATACAGGGGCTAGTGAGAGAGATGAATTGAAATGGGAAGAAACTACAATAGATGTGTATAAAGGTGGTCTGAACACAATAGCATGCTTGCACAATGAGCCCGTCACTCCAGGTGGGTCATTGATAAGTTAAGCATTACAATGAAGCTCACTGACTCCCACTTTCTGCCCCCCCCCTTATTCTAGGGGATCCTTTCCTTGTTTTTCCTTGCTCTCTTTTTTTAAAATGACCCCTCCCACCCCGTCCATTTTCTTGCATGAAGGTTTAATCTCAGCAAGTCAAAACCAAACCTCGCGTCTGGATACTGGATTTGCTTCTGGGACAGGAGGACGTTACTTTGGGACTAATGCCAGTGACGACGACAAAAACAAAAAAGCCCTACCCCTTCCAAACAATCCAAGGTTACCAACTGTGAGATCTCAAACCAGCTCAAAACCAGCACACCTGAATCATCTTTGTGACGATCAGAGCCCGATAAGACGTAACATTTTTGTGTTTCAGTCTGTCACGAGAGACTAAATGCCGTTAAATCCGTGTACCCCAAGTATTACAGATGGCGGGTGATGACTGAAACTCTCTGTATGTCTGTTCCAGTGACAGTGGTCAGGTGATTCTGCACCCCAGCCTGTTCCTGTTGCTCCTGGTGTTGGGGCGCCTCTTCCCCTCGCCCATGGACGGGTCTTCTTCCCCCCTGGGCCTAGCCCCCTTCATGCCTTTCATCATCAGGTAAGGACACACACAACTATTGGATGCATGTTATCACTCAAATGAGGTACTGTCATTCACTGTCCTCATCCCACTGTGATGAGCTAAAGTCATACTCTTTTTGGATCACACTTGGGCCACTGTGTTTCGTTGGTACTGTACACAATAAGGTAGGTCACCCAGTATGTTTTGGCATATGTGAGTAGACGAAACCACATCGGAACAATGTCTTATCTACATCTAACCAAACATGGCTGTCCCCAACCCTAACAGTGCCAAGAATAGACCTCGTTTCTGGTCTATAAAGGACAGTCTTTGGCCGGGTTGTGGAGGCTGCGTGCGTGTGTGTGCATGTGTGAGGGTACTCGTGTACTCGCCACGTCTCACGGCGTTCCCAGATTCCCACTCCCTTATCGCTGCTGCTCTGACCGTGTCGGGAGGGGGGGGGGGGGGCGGGCAGACTCATGGGAGACTGCGGATGGGCTCGCACATTCTTCTCATTTCTTCGAGCTGGAAGAAAAGGCGTATAAATATTATTGGAACATGTTCCCCCGCAGCACCTGCAAACCGCCCAGGAGCCGAAGGCCACGCCCATCCGCATCACAGTCGTATGAAGTATTTTTCCGCCAATAAAGTAGTACTCAGCAAAATCTGTGCTAGTATGAAAAGACAAGTGCAAGTCGATGGTTTTATGGGGGGGGGAAGAATAAGACAGATGTCTTATTTAAGATGCTCTTTTGAAGAGGTACTCCCTTAGACCAGTGTACCCCCAAGAGTATTCTTATTCAACTTCTCCTTCAGCCCTAAATGAGTTGAATGAGGTATGTTTGTCCCAGGCTCCAACAGAAATGTGTGCTGTTGGGGCTACTCCAGGACTGGAGCTGGGAACCACTGCCATAGACCATAAGTAGGCAGGGAGGACGAGGAGAGGAGGGCTGTGTGTGTTCGGTGCCTGGGACAGAGGGAGGACAGGGTCAGGGAGGACAGGGTCAGGGAGGACAGGGTCAGGGAGGACAGGGCCTTGAGGCTGGAATGCTCTGTGACCGGCCAGATAACGTTCAGCGGAGGAGCTGATACACACACACACACACACTCAGTGCACACAGTTCCACTGTAATAACCAGTGAATGAGAAAAAGCTGGCTGAAGACATAATGATACCCTCTGAGATGTTATGCAACCGTACCCTGACCAAGCTGCTTTACTCTGCTAGTAGGGTCTCACTTTGTTCTGTTCTAGAATGTTTTATGGTGTTTGTCCTGAAAGATTTAAACCCCTTTTTTAAATCTTTTTTTCCCCGTTGTAATGTCTGCTTTGTGCTCAGTCACCTCTCTGGCTCAACTCCCTATGTTGCCTGCTGGGTAGAGGATTGCTGGTCTGGTACAGTGGGGGTTAACCGCTCCAGGGCCAGAGTGCTGGCTGGCTGGTTCTTGTCAGTGGAGGTATGCAGTGCACATCCCCCTCAAATGAAACCCACATGTTGAGGATGTTAAATATAGCAGGGCCCTGACTGCTCAGGCCTTGTCTCTCTCTCTCTCTCCCCCAGGCGCGTGTGGATGTGTCTGGGAGGGTGATAACGATCTGCCACCTCCTCCCCTACCCCCAGGACTTATCCCCCGGGACTTATCCCCCGGGACTTATCCCCCGGGACTTATCCCAGCAGTCTTGATCCACCTTCCCATCCCTGTCTCCCGACATCCGTCTCATCCCCAGCTCTCCCTTCCTCTGATTTGCCTCTCTGAGCGATCTCGCCACCTCGTGCGTTTCTCCATCGGCTCAGCCTTGCCCTCGTCAGTAAGGGTGATTGGGTCGCCTTATTTTCCCCCGTCCCTCCCTACCGTGACTCCCTCCATCTGTGGAAGATGAACAGACTGTTTTCGTTATCTCTCTCTCTCTCTCCCTCTCTTTGTGCCCCAGGCTGACTGGCACTGCTTCTGACTAACCTGATACCGTTTATCGTTTTTCCACTATCCAGACCAAGCGTCTCTGACTCTGTGCATGTCTTCCTCCCTCCCTCTGTTTCTCGCTGTGGTCTCGTCTCCTTGCCTATCTCATTTCACTGTAACAGTCAGTATCCATTCCTCCCTAACGGGCTCCATTACGGCTCAGAGTGGAGCTAGTTTAGTGTTAACAGAGACAGTCGCTAGGGAGGAAACTGGACTGCCAGGACCCAAATGAGCCCCAGATGCCCCCACTAGCCTTCCCCTCTTCTGGGCTGGCGTTTAGAGCGGATCCCCCTCTCTCCCCGTCCCCAGTCTGTGTCCTGACCCCCTGGAGACGGCTTCGGACGGCCCTGTTTCTAAAATTACACCCCTCCAAACGGTCATTTCCTCTACAAAGAGTTTTAATGGGACAAATTAGCACTGATAGTTAACATATGGGGCCCAAATGGGGCTGGGCGGTTGATGAGGCAGGGGGCAGGCAGAGGAATTGTTCATTAGGGTGTGTGTGTGTGTGTGTGTGTGTGTGAGAGACAGTTCAGAGCAGAGGAATGATAACTGTTGTATCTGTTTGACACAGGGCCTCTTCTGTGTCGGTCAGCGAGTTATGACACAGCAGGTGGAGGGCCGTTTGTTGACAGTGTATGTGTGTGTCAGGGAGAAGGGGGGTGTGTGTGTGTATGTGTGTGTCAGGGAGAAGGGGTGTGTGTGTGTGTGTGTGTGTGGGTAGAGAAGGGGGGGAGGGACAGTTGTGGGGTTTGGTAACGTATCTTCCAGGCCAAGATGACTCTCAGAGCAGCAGAACGTCTTAATTGAGACATTTGGGTCCGTAAGCCGCCCCGGTGATGGATGGACGCTCCTCTGGAGTTTCCAGAGCGGCATGGCGGAAGGCTGTTTGTTTGGCTTGAGCCGCTCGTAAAGCACTCGGCTCCTCTGCGGCCCCGTGAACACACACACACACGCAGTGCGACACAGCAGGCCCCGGCTGCAAACAGTCAAAGTCGTAGCAGCTCCCTGTCTCCTCACCCTTAAATTCCCTTACCCCTAACTCTCCTACCCCTCACCTCTTAATTCCCCCTCCCCCCTGTGTTGGCTGGGGAAAGAGATGCTGAAAAAAGCCCCAGGGAGACTTGCTTCTCACTATTCAGACAATGCATGGAGGGGCCATGTCTCTCTGTTAATGTAGGTCAATCAGTCTGTCGATGTCAATCGGTCCTCAAAGTCAACCGAAAGGCCCTGATTCTCACCTCCCTCACACGTCTCACCCCCGTCCAGCCCACGCCGCCTCCCATGCAAGCTCTGACATTGGAGAGGGACGGGCGGACAGTCACTAGTAAACAAGGCTAATTTTAGCAGGTGTTAAGGGTGACTGAACAGGGACCACATTCCCCGACACCTCCATGTACGCTACAGCAGAGGGACCGTGTGTGTGATAGAGGGTCGCCCTGCTTCCCTGAGAGCTAGGTAACTATTTGAATAGGGTCGGATGTTTATTCAGTCTCCGACATCAATCCGCTCATTTGTTTGGAGTTATTCTCATACAGTAGACTGTTCACCCAAACACGGGGGGGTGGGGTTTATAGAATCCTTCTTCTCTATCCTGCCCTGTCTGTGTTCCAGGTGTGGCCGTTCTGCCGTCTACCGGACCCGTGAGATGGCCGCCCGGGCCCTGGTCCCGTTCGTCATGGTAACCCAGGTCCCCTCCACCATCCAGACTCTACTAGAGGACCTGCCTCTGGAACCCGGGACTAGAACCCAGCAGAACCACATCCATGGAACCCTGCTCCAGGTCTAGAAGCAATTCTGTTCTCTGATACTGGCAACACACTGAAAAAAGACACACACACACACACACACACACACACACACACACACACACACACACACACAGCTCTCAACACATCCTGTCAACACACAGTGCACATCCCATCAGCCCCATTATCACACTGTGACAGTCCAGGGTAAATACATATTTAGTACTATCAACACATTCTGACAACACAACCAAACACTCACACAGTAATATCAACACACACTGATGAGTCATTGGCGCTGGGCTCGCTCCTAATGGGACGTGGGGGACAGTGTGGCCCAAATCAGGGGTGGTGCAGAGTCAGGGGGAGGAATGAACAGCTTTGTTACTATTTTCTTTCCGTCATCTGACAGTTACGATTTGATAGTGGTTTCTTGTCTTCAGTACTGGCTGGGTTTCATGGAGGTCTGTGGGATAGAGGGAGAGGAATGGGGAGAGAGCGATTGGAAACGGTTAGAGGGGGTGAGCGGGAGAGAGCGAGGGAGCCAGAAAGAGAGCGATGGAAAGTGAGGGATGGCAGGGGAAGTGCACTCCCAGAGGCTTATGTGAGGCTTTGGTGGAGCAGGGTTTGTTTTCTTTCCTGTCATGGTGGTCATATGTGGAGCTTCCACAGATCTCTCTGTGTATCTCTCTCTCTGTGTGTGTCTCTCTCTCTCTCTGTGTATCTCTCTCTCTGTGTGTCTCTCTCTGTGTCTGTGTGTCTCTCTCTCTCTCTCTGTGTGTCTCTCTCTCTGTGTGTCTCTCTCTCTGTGTCTGTGTGTCTCTCTCTCTCTCTGTGTCTCTCTCTCTCTGTGTGTCTCTCTCTCTCTGTGTGTCTCTCTCTCTCTGTGTGTCTCTCTCTCTCTGTGTGTCTCTCTCTCTCTGTGTATCCCTCTCTCTGTCTCTCTCTGTCTCTCTCTGTCTCTCTCTGTCTCTCTCTGTCTCTCTCTGTCTCTCTCTGTCTCTCTCTGTCTCTCTCTCTCTCTGTCTCTCTCTGTCTGTCTCTCTCTCTCTGTCTCTCTCTGTCTCTCTCTCTCTCTGTCTGTCTCTGGAGGATGACAGGGAGCCCTGTCTCTGTGGCCAGGGAGGCGAGAGAGAGGCGATGGGCTACATACACACATCTATCTGTTTGCGTGCGTGCCTGCTCTTGCCTCTGTGCAGCCGGGCACTTCACTTCAGACGATGCACCACAGATATAGACTGGGCAGGAACGCAGCGTGTCGGGCCCCGCTTGGTATATCTGAATGCGGAGGGGTGTCTTCCCCGTGATGCGCCCCAGATAAACTGGAGTGTTTGGATATGCTGGGTCGTGTTTGGCTGGGGGGGGGGGTTGTATGCAGGCGTAAACACTGTGGAGAAGCGAGGTAGAGATAGGCGGAGCGTACGTGTGGACCGGAGCATCACCCAGGGCCCACTAGATAGAGGAGATAGTGTGTGTGTGTGTGTGCTCACGGGCATACTGCGGGGCTGTTTCTACTGAAATGACGAGGACAGTGCGTTCAGCTGCAGGGGATGGCTAATGCATGTTAATGTGTTCTGGCCACTGTCAGAGAGTCAGTTGGTGTGTGTAGCAGATGTGGCGGTCTCTTCTTCCCTATTGGAAAAACCTTCCTAGCTTTCATTTTTGAAGATTTAACAGAGCTTCTGTTGCTATCCAGAATGCCCCTTCTCACCTTCGACAGTGCACAAGCACACAGCATACCTGCCGAGACCCGTCTATACCCACTACTAGTACATTGACCCACTCTTGCCGTCTCTCTCTCCCACACCCCTAGCCGTGTGACCTGCAGTGTCCTCAGGAGATCATCCCCTAGAGAATCGTGCATCAGCAGGCAGGTTAGTTATTCGAGAGATGGGTATTTGATTGAAGCACCACAGAACACCGTGTTCGCCAGCACCGCTCCGGTCTACCCAGTGAGTTTCTGTTGACGCAACCTCCCGGGTTCCCCTGGACCTGCCTAGCGAGGGAACAGGCGGACCAGCACTAACAGAACGCGGCGTCCTCCTCGGCACGCTCCAGCGACGCCACATAGGCCTGTCTACCCAGTACGCCTGGCGCGGTCAGTAGGGTTTTGAGGTTGTGCGGTGGGGAATTAATCCTTTGTGTATTTTCACAACACAAATCCTGAGTTGAACTGTAGACTCTCCCATGGCCTTTTTTAATTTTGTTTATATTTTTGTAGCCTCAGCGCTATTCTGTAGGAGACGGAAATCTTTTCCCAGACCTGTTTGTGCTGTCTTACCAAGTCCTATGGTTGACCATGGAGTTGGTTAGTTGGCAAGACAGCACAAACAGATCTGGGACCAGGCTATAGCTAGAAAGGGTCTGTAGGGAGTAGTATTAGTTCAGCACAAACAGATCTGGGACCAGGCTATAGCTAGAAAGGGTCTGTAGGGAGTAGTATTAGTTCAGCACAAACAGATCTGGGACCAGGCTGTACTGTCGCTGGACAGGGTCTGTAGTGTGGGTAGTGAGTAGTACATGTATGTAGGCTTGGGCGGTATACCGTATATACCGGGGTATTTGGAAATAGTCACTGGATGGTGTTTCAATACCTTTTGAAACTGTTTATTTGCTGTTTGTTAATACATTTGAATATTCGTAGCTACTTTTTAGTAAATACCTGCGGTTAACTTGCGCAATAAGTTTCAGCTGTCGAAATGTTTCATTACAAACCTTCCCGGTCGTATCCAATCACGTGGTGTTTGTTTACAAGCACACGACGACGAGAGATCGGCGCCTTGTGAGTCACTCACCGTTGTGCAGCCCTCTCCAGACGATCTAGTTACAGAATGGAATTCACAACTAAATGTTTGCCAGCTGGATATCTTAGAACTTAAGTCTAAAATGTGCTCAATGCTCTGCAGTTGTGCATTTTGGTTTGCTAATTTAGTACAGCGGCAAGGAAATGTGTGTGAACCCTTTGGCATTACCTGGATTTCAGCATAAATCGGTCATGTAATTTGATCTGATCTTAATCTAAGTCACAACAATAGACAATCACGGTCTGCTTCAACTAATAACACACAAGCTATACGTTTTCATGTCTTTATTGAACACACCGTGTAAACATTCACAGTGCAGGGTGGGAAAAGTATGTGAACCCTTGGATTTAATAACTGGTTGACCCTCCTTTGGCAGCAATAACAACCAAACGTTTTCTGTAGTGTGGATCAGACCTGCGTAATTTAGGACCATTCCTCTTTACAAAACTGTTTCAATCAAGCAATACTCTTGGGATGTCTGGTGTGAACCGCTCTCTTGAGGTCATGCCACAGCATCTCAATCGGGTTGAGGTCAGGACTGACTGGGCCACTCCAGAAGGTGTATATTCTTCTGTTCAAGCCATTCTGTTGTTGATTTACTTCTCTGTTTTGGGTCGTTGTCCTGTTGCATCAACCAACTTCAACTGGGGGACATGCTCTCCGCAGCCGATGTGAGTAAGACCTTTAGACAGGTCAACATTCACAAGGCCGCAGGGCCAGACGGATTACCAGGACGTGTACTGCGAGCATGCGCTTACCAACTAGCAAGTGTCTTCACTGACATTTTCAACCTCTCCCTGTCCGAGTCTGTAATACCAACATGTTTTAAGTAGACCAGCATAGGGCCTGTGCCCAAGAACACTATGGTAACCTGCCTAAATGACTACCGACCCGTAGCACTCACGTCTGTAGCCGTGAAGTGCTTTGAAAGGCTGGTCATGGCTCACATCAACACAGAAACCCTAGACCCACTCCAATTTGCATACTGCCCCAACAGATCCACAGATGATGCAATCTCTGTTGCACTCCACACTGCCCTTTCCCACCTGGACAAAAGGAACACGTACGGGAGAATGCTATTCATTGACTACAGCTCAGCGTTCAACACCATAGTGCCCACAAAGCTTATCACTAAGCTAAGGACCCTGGGACTAAATACCTCCCTCTGCAACTGGATCCTGGACTTCCTGACGGGCCGCCCCCAGGTGGTGAGGGTAGGTAACAACACATCCGCCACGCTGATCCTCAACACAGGGGCCCCTCGGGTGTGTGCTGAGCCCCCTCCTGTACTCCCTGTTCACTCATGACTGTACGGCCAGGCACGACTCCAACACCATTAAGTTTGCCGATGACAACAGTGGTAGGCCTGATCACCGACAACAACGAGACAGCCTATAGGGAGGAGGTCAGAGACCTGACCGTGTGGTGCCAGGACAACAACCTCTCCCTCAACGTGATCAAGACTAAGGAGATGGTTGTGGACTACAGGAAAAGGAGGACAGAGCACGCCACCATTGTCATCGACGGGGCTGTAGTGGAGCAGGTTGAGAGCTTCAAGTTCCTTGGTGTCCACATCACCAACAAACTAACATGGTCCAAGCACACCATGACAGTCGTGAAGAGGGCACGACAAAACCTATTCCCCCTCAGGAGGCTGAAAAAGATTTGGCATGGGTCCTCAGATCCTCAAAAGGTTCTACAGCTGCACCATCGAGAGCATCCTGACTGGTTGCATCACTGCCTGGTATGGCAGTCGGTATTACCGGTATTGTGTAATGCACACTATATATACAGAAGTATGTGGACACCCCTTCAAATTAGTTGGTTCGGCCATTTCAGCCACACTCGTTGTTGACAGGTGTATAAAATTGAGCGCAAAGCCACGCAAAGCCATAGACAAACATTGGCAGTAGAATGGCCTTACTGAAGCACATAGTGACTTTCAACGTGGCACCTTCATAGGATGCCACCTTTTTAACAAGTCAGTTAGTCAAATGTCTGACTTGCTAGAACTGCCCCGGTCAACTGTAAGTGGTGTTATGGTGAAGTGGAAACGTCTAGGAGCAACAACGGCTCAGCTGTGAAGTGGTAGGCCACACAAGCTCTCAAAACGGGACCGCTGAAGTGTGTAGCGCGTAGAAATGGTCTGTCCTCACTACAGAGTTCCAACACTCACTATCAAGTTCCAAACCGGCTTCTGGAAGCAGTGTCTGCACAAGAACTGTTCGTTGGGAAATGGGTTTGGGTTTCCATGGCCGAGCAGCCACACACAAGCTTAAGATCACAATGCCAAGCGTTGGCTGGAGTGGTGTAAAGCTCGCTGCAATTGGACTCTGGTGCAGTGGAAACAAGGAATCACGCTTCACCATCTGGCAGCCCGACGGCCGAATCTGGGGTTGGCGAATGCCAAGAGAACGCTACCTGCCCCAATGCATAGTGCCAACTGTAAAGTTTGGTGGAGGAGTAACAATGATCTGGGGATGTTTTTCATAGTTCGGACTAGGCCCCTTAGTTTCAGTGAAGGGAAATCTTAACTCTACAGCATACAATTACATTCTAGATGATTCTGTGCTTCCAACTTTGTGGCAACAGTTTGGGGAAGGCCCTTTCCTATATCAGCATGACAATGCCCCCATGCACAAAGAAATGGTTTAGTTGAGATCGGTGTGGAAGAACTTGCCTGGCCTGCACAGAACCCTGACCTCAACCCCATCGAGGACCTTTGGGATGAATTGGAATGCTGACTGCGAGCCAGGCCTAATCGCCCAACATCAGTGTCTGACCTCGTTCATGCTCTTGTGGTTGAATGGAATCAAGTCCTCCCAGCAATGTTTCAACATCTAGTAGAAAGCTTTCCCAGAAGAGTGGAGGCTGTTCTAGCAGCAAAGGGGGGACCAACTCCATATTAATGCCCATGATTTTGGAATGAGATGTATGTGTCCACATACCTTTATACCTACTCCACATGACCAAAAGTATGACAATCTAGATACCGCCCAAGCCTACTTGCGTGACTGATGAACGAGAACACAGGTCACCACTCCATGCTCTCTCTGGCTCACTGTTCTAATACAACGACCCCAGCTGCACGGGTCTGCTCCGACCCTTCAAAACACACGCACACACATACTGCTCACGTGTCTCTCCACCGTCTGCACAAAGGGAAATAACCAACACGTCCCCGGGGTGCAGTTGACCTCCGACTCATCCCGATTAAAGATTGAAGATGTCGGTGTTCACACACCACAGGGCTTGTTTGTCTCAGAACGTGTGTGTGTGTCGGTGGTGTCATGTTTATCATTGGTTTTGAGTTTTGTTTGTGTGTCCTTTTGGATGCTTGTGTGTGAATGTGACAAAATTAATAGTGAGGGTATGCTCTTTTTTTTGTAAGCATCTTATTCAGTAAGTTTTGTGTGTGGTTTGTGTTTTCTGGTGGGTCCTTGCGTAAGGCTGTACTTTTGTGTGTGTGTGTGTCTAGCCGTGCCCTGTGGTCAGTCCCTGGTTGTGGATGTAGGAGGGACTGCAGCCTGATAACAGGCTCTGAAGAGTCCTCCTACACCACCACTATTTTTACCGGGCTAAAAGTGACACACACACTCAACACTGACTGTAAAACGCCTCACAAAAACAAACCTTACAAAGAGGGTTTGATTATGTTTTGTATTCATCTCAAACGTTGCCAAAACCATTCCCATAAAGTTTCCCCAAAGAGGTGGTGTCCCTCGTCAAAACGACAGGTCAAACGCCCCGGTTCCATCTCCAGGCAGGGACACAACAGTGACCTCTCACATCTCCCTTCTCCCTGGGCTAAAACATCGGACCATGACCCTTCTGCTTTATGGATCTCATCTGACTGGGGCTTCTTTATTTTAGCTCCGTCTCATCCCCTCTCCCTTCTCGTCCCGCCTCTGGTTTTTGCTCAGTCTCATGCTTTTTACAGGACGGTTTGGGTTCTATAAATATTCCTGTTTCCTCGGGTCGAGTCCGGATTCATCCGGCTGAGACTCCCACTAGGGACTTCCCAGTCCAGAGTTTGGAGGGGGCAAGGAACGACGGCGACAGGGAGAAAAGAGGGGTGTGGTGGGGGCTGTTTGTGAAAGCCAGTGGGTGTTGGCTGGGAGCCAGGTCTGGTGCTACGTGGTCTGCCTGGTTTTCCCCCGTTGCCTTCCCTGCATGGTGTAATGAATGGCTTCCTCCACTGTGGCTGTGGCCCAGCTAAAGAGTATACTTACTAGGGCCCAGAATACACCGAGTACACAGAGGACCGAGGATGCCGAGTACACAGGCAAATGCGTCAGAACACAGCCTATACAGACTACACATCATCTGACCTAGCCTCAGAATATCGGTCTTGGTCTCTCCATTGTCACATCGGCAATATCTCAACTAGGGTTTGCAAGGGTCGGAAACTTTCCAGTAAATTTCCAGAATTTTTCTGGAAATTTCAATGAGAAGTTAAGCCCGGGAATTTGGGGAATGTTGCTTAAATTCATCCAAAAAAGTTTGCTTTTAACAGTGAACCTTTTTTGTGTGATACACAAGGCAATTCTAGGTCTTGTGGCATATTTTGGTTAAACTATCCCCAATTCAATGGAATTGCAACCCTCTGCATGCACAGTGCATTCTTCCATCACATGTACAGCTGAGTCTCAAGATCTTGCACACTAATGAGATGCCACACTACTACACTGTCTGAGCCAAGAACTACATGGTTACTGGTAAGTTTTGATTACAATACTGGGTGGGGTGAATATATTTTATATGACATACTGTTCATGATTTTTGTTAACTTGTAAATAGTAGCCTAGAGCAAAGTGTGTTTAAATAATTTCTAACATGTTAACAATTTCTGCTAGTTAGTGTTTGCTACCATGTGGGTTTTAGCTTGCTTGAGCCTGCTAACTGAGTGTTAATTCACCTGTTTCCACACGTTTCATTTTAAAACATTTATCTTACAAAGGAGTTGTTTAAACTGCTGAACTATTTTCTTTAAATGGACTTGTATTTAACTTTTTTACTAATTTTTTAATATTCTTTACAGAAATGCTACGGGTATTATCTGATGTGTGGAGACATTTCACTGCAGCTAATGTAGAAGGAAAAGCTCTGTACATTTGCAAAACCTTATCCAAATCATATGTGAAGAATGCAGCAAAGATGCAGAATCATCTGGCCAAGTGCATAAAGTTCCCTCAGCGCTCACAACAAGCAACCTCTGACAAAAGTGAATCAGACACCTTATCGATAGCAATACCTCATTGTCCTCCTGGAATCAGAAGTTTTTTTGACTCAATGGAGGAACGTAGTCAGAGAAATGCTGATGAATGTCTTGCTCGAGCTGTGTATGCAACTGGTTCACCTCTGATGCTCACAGGCAATGTGTATTGGAAGAGATTTCTGAATGTTCTTCGCCCAGCATACACCCCTCCAACCAGACATGCTTTATCTACTCATTTGCTGGATGCAGAGTTCAACAGAGTTCATGTGAAGGTCAAGCAAATCATAGAGAAAGCAGACTGTATTGCAATCATCTCTGATGGGTGGTCGAATGTTTGTGGGCAAAGAATAATTAACTACATCTCCACCCCTCAGCCAGTATTCTACAAGAGCACAGACACAAGGGACAACAGACATTGCAGATGAGCTGAAGGCAGTCATCAATGACCTTAGACCACAGAAGGTATTTGCACTGGTGACAGACAATGCTGCGAACATGAAGGCTGCTTGGTCTAAAGTGGAGTCCTACCCTCACATCACACCCGTTGGCTGTGCTGCTCATGCGTTGAATCTGCTCCTCAAGGACATCATGGCACTGAAAACAATGGATACACTCTACAAGAGAGCCAAGGAAATGGTTAGGTATGTGAAGGGTCATCAAGTTATAGCAGCAATCTACCTCACCAAGCAAAGTGAGAAGAATAAAAGCACCTCATTGAAGCTGCCCAGCAACACCTGTTGGGGTGGTGTTGTCATCATGTTTGACAGTCTCCTGAAGGAGAAGGAGTCTCTCCAAGAAATGGCCATATCACAGTCTGCCGATATGGACAAGATGGCGCCGACAGAGATGGTCGCCTCGCTTCAGGTCCTTTTTTTTTATTTATTATTTTATTATTTCTTACATTGTTAGCCCAGGAATTCTCAAGTCTTATTACATACAGCCGGGAAGAACTATTGGATATAAAAGAGATGACAACTTACCATCATTACGACCAGGAATACGTCTTTCCCGAAGCGGATCCTTTGTTCGGACTTCCACCCTGGACATGTGATCTTATTCCAGAGGCCGACCCAAAACAATGCGGTCGCCGCAGGTTAACAGATGTTATTGTGAGAGTAGTGAAATGCTTGTGCTTCTAGTTCCGACAATGCAGTTCGGCCGTCATTGAAAATAAGACTTTGTTCTTAACTGACTTGCCTAGTTAAATAAAGGGAAAATAAATATTAAATACAATATTAATTGATTTGATTTGACAGACCCATCAAGAGGATCCTCCTGGATGATGTATTGTGGGAGAGTGGTAAGCAGCCTGAAACTCCTGAAACCTATAGCAGTAGCCATTGCATGGATTGAGGGAGACAATGCCATCCTGTCTGATGTTCAGACTCTGCTTGCAGATGTAAGAGAAGAAATCCGTACTACCCTGCCCACTTCACTGTTGCTCCAAGCAGAAGAAACTGCAGTTCTGAAATGCATCAAAAAGCGTGAAGACTTCTGTCTGAAGCCCATACATGCCGCAGCGTACATGCTGGACCCCAAGTATGCTGGCAAGAGCATCCTGTCTGGTGCAGAGATCAACAAGGCCTATGGTGTCATCACTACCGTGTCGCATCACCTTGGCCTGGATGAGGGCAAGGTTCTTGGCAGTCTGGCGAAGTACACTTCCAAGCAAGGGCTTTGGGATGGAGATATGTTGGCACGACTGCCATATTGCATCAGCCACCTGGTGGAAGGGACTTTGTCGAATTGAGGCTCTTTCCCCTGTTGCCTCCATCATCCTCCAAATCCCACCAACATCAGCCGCCTCAGAGTGCAACTGGTCCTTGTTTGGGAACACACCAAAGCACGCAACAGGCTGACCAATACAAGGGTTGAAAAATTGGTGGCCATCTGGGAAATTTGAGGCTTTTTGAGCCTGACAACGAGCCATCCTCAACAAGGTTGGAAAGTGACAGTGAAGATGAGGCCTCAAGAGTCTGATGTTCAAGAGGTGGACATTGAGGAGGTCCAGGGAGAACACATGGAAGCCTGAGAGGAAGACAACCAAAGCTTTAGTTTCTAGACTATCATTTTACAGATGTATGTTGAAAATGTTTTTGGGAGATGTGATGGATCATTGGGGATCATTCAATATTCCCTTTATTTTGTTCAATGAAATTATCCCATGTGAAGAGTCAACTCATTTAATTAAAGTTCATTTCGTAACTACATTTTTATATTTTTATTTCTATTGGAAGGATTTAATAATTAGCAATTATGTCTACTTATGACAAGGTATAAGTGTTATGTTTCTGTCTCCATATGATATGTTAAATATATCCAATGCTGGAAACATCTACATTTAAATGCTATTCATATTTATTCCCATATATTTCCGTTAATTCCCATGGAAAGTTTCCACCTCTGAATATTCCTCAAAATGTGCAACCCTAATCTCAACTGAGTAATATTATCATTAAGCCATTTTGTAATGCACGTAACAAAACGTTGTGTTATGTCTTTCTTGGTCCCAAACAGTCACTTGGTAACTGCACACAACGTTTTTCAGACCAATGTAAACTACTTTGACTTTGTTTGTGAATGTCTCCGAACCTCAGCGATTGTTTGCCTAGTCGAACGCACGGCACTTCACGCCTCGGTCGTTCAGCTACACACACTGTTATTACTTAACCAGTTGAAATGACGTGTGTGTGTGTGTGTGTGTGTGTGTGTGTGTGTGTGTGTGTGTGTGTGTGTGTGTGTGTGTGTGTGGTCTAGGTGCTGTTCCTGCTGCGCTCCTACCAGACGGATACACACAGACCCCAGGCGGCAGGAAGTGACATCAGCCAAGCCCTGCGCCCACGACTGTGGCTCGCCTCCAGGTCACCACTCATTTGCTCGCTCTCTCACGCACGCACACACCGCAACACAGATAACCATCCGTTCCTGATATTAAGAATAGCTTATTTTTCCACTGCCCGTCCCCTCTTTGGCTGAGTTCCCTTCACACCCCACACAGGCTTCCATTTCAAAGGAAGCAAACCCCCCCCCCCCCCCCCCCCCCCCACCACAACCACCAATCTTTCTGCCCCAAACCAGGGCCTGACCAGGTAAGCAGGAGATAGCACAGAGGGGTGTGGAGGGGATTAGCTAGCTTGCTGCGCTTGGTCCCAGTGACTCCTTATTAAGATGCCGAGGTGGATTCTTGTTCGCTCAGGCGCTGCACCATCTGTCCGTTTGATCACTTGCCGCTTCACAACCTCCTGCAGAGATCCAGGACGCACACGCTGGCGGTGGGGCAGAGAGACTCTACCCCCCCCCCCCCCCCCCCAGTGGAAACAGTCTTAGGGGCAGTCTACAACTGAGCTCATTTGAAGCATCCTTTACCTAACACTAGCGAATACAATGTTGGCATTGTCAAATAGGAATTCAAACTTTGCAAACAACTCTTCTAAGGGCGTTTTCACACACACGGTTTTGAGCTATAGTTGGAATCAGTTTGACTATTTGCAGCGTTGTATTTTTTTCATTTCGTCTGGTTGGTTTCACATTGCCAAATGTCAAACAAACAACAATTCCTAGACAAAACCACTTGTCCATGGAAGTCATTTATTTATTGGACAAAAATGCTCACCCTCACATTAAATCCATTTCTGATTATCATGAAGCATCACTTTGTGTCCCAATCTTCATTTTACTTTCACTTTGGTCTTCCAACACCATGCAGAAGGGAAACAGCGCAATAGCTGCTCTAACTGCGATGTGAATAGGCCATCAGTAGCCTGTATCTCTGGTATAGCCCCCGTCTCCCGTAATGAACTCATAAATGCCCTGCTACTCACAGAATGTCTCAAGTTATGATGCTGCGTGCCTTTCATAAAGTGCTTGCAGTTAAACAAGCAATATTAATGCGCGACTCTGGTTCATTTCCTGTGTTTGGTCCAGACTGCTTTCTTACCTGCCGCGAACCGCACCACAGTACCAATTGAATCGGACCGAGGCAACCCTTTTTGAGCGAACCACGTTAAGTGCGTCAGTCCAAACTAACCGAACTTAGGAGGTAAACGCACCAGAGTTTAGGAAAAACGCACCAAACCAATTTGGTGTGAAAGCCTACGGAATTTGTTTTGTTTATTTTGGCAATGTGAAACCAATTGGACCAAATGGGGGGGGGGGAAATACAATGTAACAAATAACTTATAGAGCCAAATTATAGCTCAAAACTGTGTGAAAATGCCTGAAGTGCACACAAAGTTAAACAATTCCATGGGATGTCAATGTATGAGTGCATAACCATTTGAATTCTAGCTTGAGTCAGTTGTTACCCTCCAATTGTTTAGGCTTGCGGTCACTGAAGTTTTCATATGCTAGAATGAGTCAGCATTAGGCTACTGACCGTCAAAATGGCTGCCTGCTCTCCCAGTGTATTCAACGTTGACTACAGAGGCCCATACTAACACACTTTTTAATGGTTCACCATACCAGTGTCTTCGTACAGGTAACTGTCAAAAGAATGGAAACACTTAATGAGGGATACAAAGTATATTGAAAGCAGGTGCTTCCACACAGGTGTGGTTCCTGAAGTTAACATCCCATCATGCTTAGGGTCATGTATATTAATGCTGGGCATGCCATTATTTTGGCTACCATGGCTATGGCCCCATAGGATGACAATGTACCCATCCACAGGGCATGAGTGGCAACTCAATGGTTTGATGAGGGTGAAAACAATGTTAATCATATGTCATGGCCGTCTGTCACCGGATCTCAACCCAACTGAACACTTATGGGAGATTCTGGAGTGGCGGCTGAGACGACGGTTTCCACCACCATCAACAAAACATCAAATGATGGAATTTTTCAGGCAAGAATGGTGTTGCATTCCTCCAGTAGAGTTCCAGACATGTGTAGAATCTATGTCAAGGTGGATTGAAGCTGTTCACCCTATTAAGACACTTTATGTTGGTGTTGCCTTTATTTTGGCAGTTACCTGGATGTGGCCATTACTAATGCCTAAGGATCATATGGAGTGCATTGTTTGGCTTGACATCTGACGCTTTACTAGGCCCGACCCTGAGCAAGCGTGTTCAGTTGGGTATGGCCACAAGCGTATCTTCCTGAATTAGGTCCCTTGGCACTCCTCTGCATCTCCTCAATGGGCTCGGGAGAGGCGAAGGTCGAGTCACGTGTCCTCTGAAACATGACCCACCTAGCCTCCTACTTTTTATTTTACTGCTCGCTTAACCCCGGATGTCAGCTGTACCAATGTGTCAGAGGAAACGCCATTCGACTGACTACCTGAGTCAGCTTGCAGGCACCCGACCCTGGCACAAAGAGTCGCTAGAGCATGATGAGCCAAGGAAAGCCACGGGCCAAACCCTCCCCTACCCCGGGTGGTGCTGGGACAATTGTTTGCCGTCCTATGGGGGCTCCCGGTCCCGTCGGTTGTGCCCCAGTACTGCAGTGCTTTTGACCGCTGCCCCACCCAGGACCCTGACACTCCAGGATCTTAAATACAGCTTCACAGTGCTGGAACAGCCAGGTTGGGATGAGGCTCATCCCTTTACAAATCTGTTCACTTAAAACTCACTCTTCTCTGCGTGTGTGTGTGTGTGTGTGTGTGTGTGTGTGTGTGTGTGTGTGTGTGTGTGTGTGTGTGTGTGTGTGTGTGTGTGTGTGTGTGTGTGTGTGTGTGTGTGTGTGTGTGTGTGTGTGTGTGTGTGTGTGTGTGTGTAACATCCGAGTGCTAAAAATGTGACGTCAACATCACACACTGGCCCCCTTGTTCTCACACGCGCTTGTGGGCTTTCGCAGCGCTGAGGTCGAACGCTGTGGTCACACGCTTGACGAGCACACACGTATACACCCCCTGTCTCTCTCTCTCACACACACACACACACAAGCTGCTCTGGTGTCTGTTGGACGTACACACAGTTACGTTCATGTATATTTACAGAAGTCTCTCTGGTGACTCACGGACATATTACACACACACACCATGGAGACGATGGGACTGTGTATGCCCTTTGGCATTCCATGTGACCGCCTCTATCCTGGGATTTCATCATCTTCATGAATAGGGATGTGGCGGTCACAAAGTTTCATCAGCCGGTGATTGTCAAGCAAATCATCTAATTGACTGTTAATCAACATAAACACATTTAGCATCTCCTGGTTTACAGGTATAACCTACAAGCCATAATGTTCCATTTTTAAAAGTCGAATAAATCCATGTAATATAGACCGGTCTCAGACTACATTTTCTTCATGTTTCCTATTTCAGAAGAACAGAATAGCATACTCTGAGTTGTCCTTATGTTAGGCCCTGATCTGGCTATGCCATATGGCTGTGGGCTTCACTAGTTCATTTAGCAGACAGTATTTGCTTGGAATTCCGTGGCCTTACTTTATATTGTTTTGTAGTATGACGAATACAAATGAACAAAGCTGAATAAAATCGAAAGGATATTTTCTCCAGACAATTTGAGGGAGTTCGCACATGTGGCTGTTCTGTGTTGAGCGATTAACACCTTTTAGGGATCGTTGTAAGTCGCTCTGGATAAGAGCGTCTGCTAAATGACGTAAATGTAAATGTACCTTTTTTTCAGGTTTCGCCTAAAATGACACACCAAAATCTAACTGCCTGTAGCTCAGGACCTGAAGCAAGGATATGCATGTTCTTGATACCATTTGAAATTAAACACCTTTTGAAGTTTGTGGACATATGAAATTAATGTAGGATAATATAACACAATAGATCAGGTTAAAGATGATACAAAGAAAAAAAACATGTTTTCTTTTTTTTTATCTTTGAAATGCAAGAGAGGCCATTATAAACTCAGCAAAAAAAGAAACGTCCTCACTGTCAACTGTTTATTTTCGGCAAACTTAACATGTGTAAATATTTGTATGAACGTAACAAGAGTCAACAACTGAGACATAAACTGAACAAGCGCCACAGACGTGTGACTAACAGAAATGGAATAATGTGTCCCTGAACAAAGGGGGGGGTCAAAAGTAAGTCAGTATCTGGTGTGGCCACCAGCTGCATTAAGTACTACAGTGCATCTCCTCATGGACTGCACCAGATTTGCCAGTTCTTGCTGTGAGATGTTACCCCACCCGTCCACCAAGGCACCTGCAAGTTCCCAGACATTTCTGGGGGGGAATGGCCCTAGCCCTCACCCTCCAATCCAACAGGTCCCAGACGTGCTCAATGGGATTGAGATCCAGGCTCTTCGCTGGCCATGGCAGAACACTGACATTCCTGTCTTTCAGGAAATCACATACAGAACCAGCTGTATGGCTGGTGGCATTGTCATGCTGGAGGGTCATGTCAGGATGAGCCTGCAGGAAGGGTACCACATGTCTTCCCTGTACGCCCAGCGTTGCGATTGCCTGCAATGACAACACGCTCAGTCCGTTGATGCTGTGACACACCGTCCCAGACCATGACGGACCCTCCACCTTGAAATCGATCCCGCTCCAGGCCTCGGTGTAACGCTCATTCCTTCGACGATAAACGCAAATCCAACCATCACCCCTGGTGAGACAAAACCGCGACTTGTCAGTGAAGAGCACTTTTTGCCAGTCCTGTCTGGTCCAGCGACGGTGGGTTTGTGCCCATAGGCGACGTTGTTGCCGGCGAGGACCTGGCCACATCTGCAGTCCTCATGCCTAAGGCATGTTCACGCAGATGAGCAGCGACCCTGGGCATCTTTCTTTTGGTGTTTTTCAGAGTCAGTAGAAAGGCCTCTCTAGTGTCCTAAGTGTTCATAATTGTGACCTTAATTGCCTACCGTCTGTAAACTGTTAGTGTCTTAATGACCGATCCACAGGTGCATGTTCATTAATTGTTTATGGTTCATTGAACAAGCATGGGAAACAGTGTTTAAACCCTTTACAATCAAGATCTGTGAAGCTATTTGGATTTTTACTAATTATCTTTGAAAGACGGGGTTCTGAAAAATGGACGTTTCTTTTCTTTCTGAGTTTATCACTTAGGAGTCCAGGCGCAATGTAGATTTTGGCCACTAGATGGGAGCCGTGTACATGCACATTTTAGACTGATCCAATGAACTATTGCATTACTGTTCAAAATGTTGTATCAAGTTTGCCCAAATGTGCTGAATTGGTCAATTGATACATTTTCAAGTACATAACTATGGAGAACATTAAACAATTATATGGTAATAAAAAATGTAGGTTGATACACTCCCAGCAATGTCATAAATGAGCTTAAAGTAACCATTTTGGGTGTTTTATCCAAATAACAGTGACTCACATCTAGCGCAATGCTCAGTGCTAATTCTCACCTTGGTACAGACAACTGACTGAGAATCCGATTTTGTCAACAGATGACTCTTGTATTGTTATGGGTATCTTTTGAATAAAGCAGAAAATACGCCTCAAGTCAAAGAACAGTGAAACCTGATTATTCGGTCTCTTCTCTCCTCCTTCCTCCCTCCATCCTCTCGCACATCCTCTTCCTCCTCAATATCTCCCTCCTGTTTCCAGGCAGAACCTGTGTTTAGTGACCCGAGCTGTGTTTGTGGACGTGCTGGGGGCCGTGTGTGGACCCCTGGCTGCTCCTGTTGGAGGTAAGTGAACCAGACAGACAACTGATGTGTTGCACTGCCTCCCACTTCCTTCATTAGGCAAGACAGTGGAGAAAATGGAAAAGTGCTTATTTGATTGATTTGAAGTTCGGGTTTTAGTGTTGCCACCTTTTTTCAAACGGTTTTCTCTCATTTGATGCCAACTGATTGTGACCCTTCCAAGTGTGGCAGGGAACACATTTGAGTTGGTTTGATATGGAAACAAGTTTTGTTTGAGGTGGAGGGAGGGACATAAGAAACCCCTGGAGTAAAAAAAAGCGGTAAAATGCGGTTTACTTCCCACATTTTTGGCCAAGCCTTTTCTGAAGGTGATTTCAATGCCCTGGTGAATGTTGTGCCGTAACAAACGTCTGGCTTGTCTCTCTGGTCTGGAGAGTTCACTTCGATCACTTAGCATGACCTCTCCATTTTCTTAATGATGATAACTGACGTGTGTTGGCGTGGCCTGTCCAACTGTCCTCCATTTTGACCGATTCACAGAACTGTTGGTTGGTTTGTGGCCTGGGTGATTTAGGGAAGTGTCTGAAGTGGGTGCGCGCGCGCGCGCGCGTGTGTGTATGTGTGCGTGCGTGTGTGTGTGTTCGTCTGCGTGATCAGGGTCTCCACAAAGGAAGAATGTGAAACCGAAGGCGAGCCTCTGACAGATGGCGGGATTGTGCCCGTGACCCAGTTAAAGGAGGAGGGGTTTTGTGTGTGTGTGTGTGTTTTTGGTCCATGTGCTCAACACATGTCCCGTCCAGTGGAAACGTTTACGGCTGTTTTAAAACAAGTCTGCATTCAGCCTGGTCCGCTGGACCCTTACATAACAAACACACCGCAGCCTCCAAACCCCTCTCAGCCCAACTTTGCCCCATCCCTCTGTCCTTCTCTACCTAATTAGCATAATGATAAAAAAAATCCATGAAATCCTTTTGATTTTTTGTAGGGGACGATCTGTTGGTTCATGTAGTGAATCTGTTATTCAGTGCGTTTTTATGGGCTAATAGCAGTAAGGCCCAAAATATTCAAAATCATCCTTTTTCACTTTTACTGGCATCATCCACTAAGTAGGAACTGGAAATGTATTGGGCAGTTCCTGCAGACAGTCACATCGCTGTGTAACCAACACATCTCTGAGGGGTGAAGGAGGGGGGGGGGCTCTCTGCGGCGGCACAGTTGATCCCTCCCTCCACCTCCCCCTCTGTTCCAACCAAGCCAGTAAAAACAGCAGCAGCAGTAGGAGCTCTCTCTCTCTGGCTCTGTCTGTAGCAGCTCTCTGTCTCTCTCTCTCTCTGTCTCTGTCTCTCTCGCTCTCTCTCTCTCTGTCTCGCTCTCTCTCTCTCTGTCTCTCTCTCTCTCTGTCTCTCTCTGTCTCTCTTCTCTC